>NC_083560.1:142457973-142757973 GCF_019925205.1 Metopolophium dirhodum
TTCCAAAATATTCTAAGTACAAAGGCACATTGCACATAATAATATTTGTTATGACTCGTTCTATCTGAAAAAAATAACTTCATAGACTTGGGAAAAAAATAAAAGTTTTTAGAGCGTTATGTTCAAAAAGTAGATGGTAAAATCACCGTTAATTAGTAAAATCTACTGTTTTTTTATGTTCAAAAAATGATTTCTTCCAAAATATTCTAAGTACAAATGCACATTGCACATAATAATATTTGTTATGACTCGTTCTATCAGAAAAAAATAACTTCATAGACTTGGGAAAAATATAAGAGTTTTTAGAGCGTTTAGAAAAAATGTATATTGTGATAATCCAAAATATCGTAATTACAGTGGTTTCTTTTTTGAACATAAGTCTATTTTCCCTTTAATTTTTACCCAAACTTCTTCCAAAATATTCTAAGTACAAAGGCACATTGCACATAATAATATTTGTTATGACTCGTTCTATCTGAAAAAAATAACTTCATAGACTTGGGAAAAAAATAAAAGTTTTTAGAGCGTTATGTTCAAAAAGTAGATGGTAAAATCACCGTTAATTAGTAAAATCTACTGTTTTTTTATGTTCAAAAAATGATTTCTTCCAAAATATTCTAAGTACAAAAGCACATTGCACATAATAATATTTGTTATATCTCGTTCTATCAGAAAAAAATAATTTCATAGACTTGGGAAAAATATAAAAGTTTTTAGAGCGTTATGTTCAAAAAGTAGATGGTAAAATCACCGTTAATTAGTAATATCTACTGTTTTTTTATGTTCAAAAAATGATTTCTTCCAAAATATTCTAAGTACAAAAGCACATTGCACATAATAATATTTGTTATATCTCGTTCTATCAGAAAAAAATAATTTCATAGACTTGGGAAAAAAATAAAAGTTTTTAGAGCGTTATGATCAAAAAGTAGATGGTAAATCACCGTTAATTTGTAAAATCTGTTTTATTATGTTCAAAAATTGATTTCTTCCAAAATATTCTAAGTACAAAGGCACATTGCACATAATAATATTTGTTATGACTCGTTCTATCAGAAAAAAATAACTTCATAGACTTGGGAAAAAAATAAAAGTTTTTAGAGCGTTATGTTCAAAAAGTAGATGGTAAAATCACCGTTAATTAGTAAAATCTACTGTTTTTTTATGTTCAAATAATGATTTCTTCCAAAATATTCCAAGTACATAAGCACATTGCACATAATAATTTTCGTTATAACTCTACCTATCAGGAAAAAATAACATTATAGACTTGTGAAAAATATTTAAGTTTTTCGAGCGTTATGTTCAAAAAGTAGATGGTAAAATCACCGTTAATTAGTAAAATCTACTGGTTTTTTTATGTTCAAAAAATGTTTTCCTCCAAAATACTCTAAGTACAAAAGCACATTGCACATAATAATATTTGTTATATCTCGTTCTATCAGAAAAAAATAATTTCATAGACTTGGGAAAAATATAAAAGTTTTTAGAGCGTTTAGAAAAAATGTATATTGTGATAATCCAAAATATCGTAATTACAGTGGTTTCTTTTTTGAACATAAGTCTATTTACCCTTTAATTTTTACCCAAACTTTATGAAATTATATTTTTCTGATAGACCATTTTACGACGAATAAATACATATGATTTTTGTCATAGTACTATAATTATTTTATTTTTTTAATTACTACGAACCATAATAATTTGTGACGATCCAAATTAACGTCATTTTCACCCTATAATTTCGGTCTTAGGGTTGATAAAAATTTTCCAACGGTAAAATATGAGTAAGAATACCATTCCGAACATTTAAAAAAAAAATCAAGTCGATATGTGCAATATTAAAGAAATTAGGTTTTCATAGATTTTTGTTTAAGTCCAGGCTGCTTACGCATAGCTGTGAATACGTTGTTTTTTAACTCTGCGCACCAAATGTAGTAGAAAAACTGTATTTCTCAACAAAACTCTATACAATTATATTTTTCTGATAGATAATATCACACTGAATCTTTATATATACTAAACTTACCTTAACTTCAAATATTATCGCAGAAATCTCATTTTGAACGTAAATATTTGACATATTTTCATCGTTTTAGAGGGTTATTTTTGTTAATTTGTAAAATCTACTGTTTTATTATGTTCAAAAAATGATTTCTTCCAAAACATTCTAAGTACAAAAGCACATTGCACATAATAATATTTGTTATAAATCGTTCTATCAGAAAAAAATAATATCATAGACTTGGAAATAATATTAAAGTTTTTAGAGCGTTATGTTCAAAAAGTAGATGGTAAAATCACCGTTAATTTGTAAAATCTGTTTTTTTATGTTCAAAAAATTATTTCTTCCAAAATATTCTAAGTACAAATGCACATTGCACATAATAATATTTGTTATGACTCGTTCTATCAGAAAAAAATAACTTCATAGACTTGGGAAAAATATAAGAGTTTTTAGAGCGTTTAGAAAAAATGTATATTGTGATAATCCAAAATATCGTAATTACAGTGGTTTCTTTTTTGAACATAAGTCTATTTTCCCTTTAATTTTTACCCAAACTTCTTCCAAAATATTCTAAGTACAAAGGCACATTGCACATAATAATATTTGTTATGACTCGTTCTATCTGAAAAAAATAACTTCATAGACTTGGGAAAAAAATAAAAGTTTTTAGAGCGTTATGTTCAAAAAGTAGATGGTAAAATCACCGTTAATTTGTAAAATCTGTTTTTTTATGTTCAAAAAAATTATTTCTTCCAAAATATTCTAAGTACAAATGCACATTGCACATAATAATATTTGTTATGACTCGTTCTATCAGAAAAAAATAACTTCATAGACTTGGGAAAAATATAAGAGTTTTTAGAGCGTTTAGAAAAAATGTATATTGTGATAATCCAAAATATCGTAATTACAGTGGTTTCTTTTTTGAACATAAGTCTATTTTCCCTTTAATTTTTACCCAAACTTCTTCCAAAATATTCTAAGTACAAAGGCACATTGCACATAATAATATTTGTTATGACTCGTTCTATCTGAAAAAAATAACTTCATAGACTTGGGAAAAAAATAAAAGTTTTTAGAGCGTTATGTTCAAAAAGTAGATGGTAAAATCACCGTTAATTAGTAAAATCTACTGTTTTTTTATGTTCAAAAAATGTTTTCTTCCAAAATATTCTAAGTACAAAAGCACATTGCACACAATAATATTTGTTATATCTCGTTCTATCAGAAAAAAATAATTTCATAGACTTGGGAAAAAAATAAAAGTTTTTAGAGCGTTATGATCAAAAAGTAGATGGTAAATCACCGTTAATTTGTAAAATCTGTTTTATTATGTTCAAAAATTGATTTCTTCCAAAATATTCTAAGTACAAAGGCACATTGCACATAATAATATTTGTTATGACTCGTTCTATCAGAAAAAAATAACTTCATAGACTTGGGAAAAAAATAAAAGTTTTTAGAGCGTTATGTTCAAAAAGTAGATGGTAAAATCACCGTTAATTAGTAAAATCTACTGTTTTTTTTATGTTCAAATAATGATTTCTTCCAAAATATTCCAAGTACATAAGCACATTGCACATAATAATTTTCGTTATAACTCTACCTATCAGGAAAAAATAACATTATAGACTTGTGAAAAATATTTAAGTTTTTCGAGCGTTATGTTCAAAAAGTAGATGGTAAAATCACCGTTAATTAGTAAAATCTACTGGTTTTTTTATGTTCAAAAAATGTTTTCCTCCAAAATACTCTAAGTACAAAAGCACATTGCACATAATAATATTTGTTATATCTCGTTCTATCAGAAAAAAATAATTTCATAGACTTGGGAAAAATATAAAAGTTTTTAGAGCGTTTAGAAAAAATGTATATTGTGATAATCCAAAATATCGTAATTACAGTGGTTTCTTTTTTGAACATAAGTCTATTTACCCTTTAATTTTTACCCAAACTTTATGAAATTATATTTTTCTGATAGACCATTTTACGACGAATAAATACATATGATTTTTGTCATAGTACTATAATTATTTTATTTTTTTAATTACTACGAACCATAATAATTTGTGACGATCCAAATTAACGTCATTTTCACCCTATAATTTCGGTCTTAGGGTTGATAAAAATTTTCCAACGGTAAAATATGAGTAAGAATACCATTCCGAACATTTAAAAAAAAAATCAAGTCGATATGTGCAATATTAAAGAAATTAGGTTTTCATAGATTTTTGTTTAAGTCCAGGCTGCTTACGCATAGCTGTGAATACGTTGTTTTTTAACTCTGCGCACCAAATGTAGTAGAAAAACTGTATTTCTCAACAAAACTCTATACAATTATATTTTTCTGATAGATAATATCACACTGAATCTTTATATATACTAAACTTACCTTAACTTCAAATATTATCGCAGAAATCTCATTTTGAACGTAAATATTTGACATATTTTCATCGTTTTAGAGGGTTATTTTTGTTAATTTGTAAAATCTACTGTTTTATTATGTTCAAAAAATGATTTCTTCCAAAACATTCTAAGTACAAAAGCACATTGCACATAATAATATTTGTTATAAATCGTTCTATCAGAAAAAAATAATATCATAGACTTGGAAATAATATTAAAGTTTTTAGAGCGTTATGTTCAAAAAGTAGATGGTAAAATCACCGTTAATTTGTAAAATCTGTTTTTTTATGTTCAAAAAAATTATTTCTTCCAAAATATTCTAAGTACAAATGCACATTGCACATAATAATATTTGTTATGACTCGTTCTATCAGAAAAAAATAACTTCATAGACTTGGGAAAAATATAAGAGTTTTTAGAGCGTTTAGAAAAAATGTATATTGTGATAATCCAAAATATCGTAATTACAGTGGTTTCTTTTTTGAACATAAGTCTATTTTCCCTTTAATTTTTACCCAAACTTCTTCCAAAATATTCTAAGTACAAAGGCACATTGCACATAATAATATTTGTTATATCTCGTTCTATCAGAAAAAAATAATTTCATAGACTTGGGAAAAATATAAAAGTTTTTAGAGCGTTATGTTCAAAAAGTAGATGGTAAAATCACCGTTAATTAGTAAAATCTACTGTTTTTTTATGTTCAAAAAATGATTTCTTCCAAAATATTCTAAGTACAAAAGCACATTGCACATAATAATATTTGTTATATCTCGTTCTATCAGAAAAAAATAATTTCATAGACTTGGGAAAAATATAAAAGTTTTTAGAGCGTTATGTTCAAAAAGTAGATGGTAAAATCACCGTTAATTAGTAATATCTACTGTTTTTTTATGTTCAAAAAATGATTTCTTCCAAAATATTCTAAGTACAAAAGCACATTGCACATAATAATATTTGTTATATCTCGTTCTATCAGAAAAAAATAATTTCATAGACTTGGGAAAAAAATAAAAGTTTTTAGAGCGTTATGATCAAAAAGTAGATGGTAAATCACCGTTAATTTGTAAAATCTGTTTTATTATGTTCAAAAATTGATTTCTTCCAAAATATTCTAAGTACAAAGGCACATTGCACATAATAATATTTGTTATGACTCGTTCTATCAGAAAAAAATAACTTCATAGACTTGGGAAAAAAATAAAAGTTTTTAGAGCGTTATGTTCAAAAAGTAGATGGTAAAATCACCGTTAATTAGTAAAATCTACTGTTTTTTTATGTTCAAATAATGATTTCTTCCAAAATATTCCAAGTACATAAGCACATTGCACATAATAATTTTCGTTATAACTCTACCTATCAGGAAAAAATAACATTATAGACTTGTGAAAAATATTTAAGTTTTTCGAGCGTTATGTTCAAAAAGTAGATGGTAAAATCACCGTTAATTAGTAAAATCTACTGGTTTTTTTATGTTCAAAAAATGTTTTCCTCCAAAATACTCTAAGTACAAAAGCACATTGCACATAATAATATTTGTTATATCTCGTTCTATCAGAAAAAAATAATTTCATAGACTTGGGAAAAATATAAAAGTTTTTAGAGCGTTTAGAAAAAATGTATATTGTGATAATCCAAAATATCGTAATTACAGTGGTTTCTTTTTTGAACATAAGTCTATTTACCCTTTAATTTTTACCCAAACTTTATGAAATTATATTTTTCTGATAGACCATTTTACGACGAATAAATACATATGATTTTTGTCATAGTACTATAATTATTTTATTTTTTTAATTACTACGAACCATAATAATTTGTGACGATCCAAATTAACGTCATTTTCACCCTATAATTTCGGTCTTAGGGTTGATAAAAATTTTCCAACGGTAAAATATGAGTAAGAATACCATTCCGAACATTTAAAAAAAAAATCAAGTCGATATGTGCAATATTAAAGAAATTAGGTTTTCATAGATTTTTGTTTAAGTCCAGGCTGCTTACGCATAGCTGTGAATACGTTGTTTTTTAACTCTGCGCACCAAATGTAGTAGAAAAACTGTATTTCTCAACAAAACTCTATACAATTATATTTTTCTGATAGATAATATCACACTGAATCTTTATATATACTAAACTTACCTTAACTTCAAATATTATCGCAGAAATCTCATTTTGAACGTAAATATTTGACATATTTTCATCGTTTTAGAGGGTTATTTTTGTTAATTTGTAAAATCTACTGTTTTATTATGTTCAAAAAATGATTTCTTCCAAAACATTCTAAGTACAAAAGCACATTGCACATAATAATATTTGTTATAAATCGTTCTATCAGAAAAAAATAATATCATAGACTTGGAAATAATATTAAAGTTTTTAGAGCGTTATGTTCAAAAAGTAGATGGTAAAATCACCGTTAATTTGTAAAATCTGTTTTTTTATGTTCAAAAAATTATTTCTTCCAAAATATTCTAAGTACAAATGCACATTGCACATAATAATATTTGTTATGACTCGTTCTATCAGAAAAAAATAACTTCATAGACTTGGGAAAAATATAAGAGTTTTTAGAGCGTTTAGAAAAAATGTATATTGTGATAATCCAAAATATCGTAATTACAGTGGTTTCTTTTTTGAACATAAGTCTATTTTCCCTTTAATTTTTACCCAAACTTCTTCCAAAATATTCTAAGTACAAAGGCACATTGCACATAATAATATTTGTTATGACTCGTTCTATCTGAAAAAAATAACTTCATAGACTTGGGAAAAAAATAAAAGTTTTTAGAGCGTTATGTTCAAAAAGTAGATGGTAAAATCACCGTTAATTTGTAAAATCTGTTTTTTTATGTTCAAAAAAATTATTTCTTCCAAAATATTCTAAGTACAAATGCACATTGCACATAATAATATTTGTTATGACTCGTTCTATCAGAAAAAAATAACTTCATAGACTTGGGAAAAATATAAGAGTTTTTAGAGCGTTTAGAAAAAATGTATATTGTGATAATCCAAAATATCGTAATTACAGTGGTTTCTTTTTTGAACATAAGTCTATTTTCCCTTTAATTTTTACCCAAACTTCTTCCAAAATATTCTAAGTACAAAGGCACATTGCACATAATAATATTTGTTATGACTCGTTCTATCTGAAAAAAATAACTTCATAGACTTGGGAAAAAAATAAAAGTTTTTAGAGCGTTATGTTCAAAAAGTAGATGGTAAAATCACCGTTAATTAGTAAAATCTACTGTTTTTTTATGTTCAAAAAATGTTTTCTTCCAAAATATTCTAAGTACAAAAGCACATTGCACACAATAATATTTGTTATATCTCGTTCTATCAGAAAAAAATAATTTCATAGACTTGGGAAAAAAATAAAAGTTTTTAGAGCGTTATGATCAAAAAGTAGATGGTAAATCACCGTTAATTTGTAAAATCTGTTTTATTATGTTCAAAAATTGATTTCTTCCAAAATATTCTAAGTACAAAGGCACATTGCACATAATAATATTTGTTATGACTCGTTCTATCAGAAAAAAATAACTTCATAGACTTGGGAAAAAAATAAAAGTTTTTAGAGCGTTATGTTCAAAAAGTAGATGGTAAAATCACCGTTAATTAGTAAAATCTACTGTTTTTTTATGTTCAAATAATGATTTCTTCCAAAATATTCCAAGTACATAAGCACATTGCACATAATAATTTTCGTTATAACTCTACCTATCAGGAAAAAATAACATTATAGACTTGTGAAAAATATTTAAGTTTTTCGAGCGTTATGTTCAAAAAGTAGATGGTAAAATCACCGTTAATTAGTAAAATCTACTGGTTTTTTTATGTTCAAAAAATGTTTTCCTCCAAAATACTCTAAGTACAAAAGCACATTGCACATAATAATATTTGTTATATCTCGTTCTATCAGAAAAAAATAATTTCATAGACTTGGGAAAAATATAAAAGTTTTTAGAGCGTTTAGAAAAAATGTATATTGTGATAATCCAAAATATCGTAATTACAGTGGTTTCTTTTTTGAACATAAGTCTATTTACCCTTTAATTTTTACCCAAACTTTATGAAATTATATTTTTCTGATAGACCATTTTACGACGAATAAATACATATGATTTTTGTCATAGTACTATAATTATTTTATTTTTTTAATTACTACGAACCATAATAATTTGTGACGATCCAAATTAACGTCATTTTCACCCTATAATTTCGGTCTTAGGGTTGATAAAAATTTTCCAACGGTAAAATATGAGTAAGAATACCATTCCGAACATTTAAAAAAAAAATCAAGTCGATATGTGCAATATTAAAGAAATTAGGTTTTCATAGATTTTTGTTTAAGTCCAGGCTGCTTACGCATAGCTGTGAATACGTTGTTTTTTAACTCTGCGCACCAAATGTAGTAGAAAAACTGTATTTCTCAACAAAACTCTATACAATTATATTTTTCTGATAGATAATATCACACTGAATCTTTATATATACTAAACTTACCTTAACTTCAAATATTATCGCAGAAATCTCATTTTGAACGTAAATATTTGACATATTTTCATCGTTTTAGAGGGTTATTTTTGTTAATTTGTAAAATCTACTGTTTTATTATGTTCAAAAAATGATTTCTTCCAAAACATTCTAAGTACAAAAGCACATTGCACATAATAATATTTGTTATAAATCGTTCTATCAGAAAAAAATAATATCATAGACTTGGAAATAATATTAAAGTTTTTAGAGCGTTATGTTCAAAAAGTAGATGGTAAAATCACCGTTAATTTGTAAAATCTGTTTTTTTATGTTCAAAAAAATTATTTCTTCCAAAATATTCTAAGTACAAATGCACATTGCACATAATAATATTTGTTATGACTCGTTCTATCAGAAAAAAATAACTTCATAGACTTGGGAAAAATATAAGAGTTTTTAGAGCGTTTAGAAAAAATGTATATTGTGATAATCCAAAATATCGTAATTACAGTGGTTTCTTTTTTGAACATAAGTCTATTTTCCCTTTAATTTTTACCCAAACTTCTTCCAAAATATTCTAAGTACAAAGGCACATTGCACATAATAATATTTGTTATGACTCGTTCTATCTGAAAAAAATAACTTCATAGACTTGGGAAAAAAATAAAAGTTTTTAGAGCGTTATGTTCAAAAAGTAGATGGTAAAATCACCGTTAATTAGTAAAATCTACTGTTTTTTTATGTTCAAAAAATGTTTTCTTCCAAAATATTCTAAGTACAAAAGCACATTGCACACAATAATATTTGTTATATCTCGTTCTATCAGAAAAAAATAATTTCATAGACTTGGGAAAAATATAAAAGTTTTTAGAGCGTTATGTTCAAAAAGTAGATGGTAAAATCACCGTTAATTTGTAAAATCTGTTTTATTATGTTCAAAAATTGATTTCTTCCAAAATATTCTAAGTACAAAGGCACATTGCACATAATAATATTTGTTATGACTCGTTCTATCAGAAAAAAATAACTTCATAGACTTGGGAAAAAAATAAAAGTTTTTAGAGCGTTATGTTCAAAAAGTAGATGGTAAAATCACCGTTAATTAGTAAAATCTACTGTTTTTTTATGTTCAAATAATGATTTCTTCCAAAATATTCCAAGTACATAAGCACATTGCACATAATAATTTTCGTTATAACTCTACCTATCAGGAAAAAATAACATTATAGACTTGTGAAAAATATTTAAGTTTTTCGAGCGTTATGTTCAAAAAGTAGATGGTAAAATCACCGTTAATTAGTAAAATCTACTGGTTTTTTTATGTTCAAAAAATGTTTTCCTCCAAAATACTCTAAGTACAAAAGCACATTGCACATAATAATATTTGTTATATCTCGTTCTATCAGAAAAAAATAATTTCATAGACTTGGGAAAAATATAAAAGTTTTTAGAGCGTTTAGAAAAAATGTATATTGTGATAATCCAAAATATCGTAATTACAGTGGTTTCTTTTTTGAACATAAGTCTATTTACCCTTTAATTTTTACCCAAACTTTATGAAATTATATTTTTCTGATAGACCATTTTACGACGAATAAATACATATGATTTTTGTCATAGTACTATAATTATTTTATTTTTTTAATTACTACGAACCATAATAATTTGTGACGATCCAAATTAACGTCATTTTCACCCTATAATTTCGGTCTTAGGGTTGATAAAAATTTTCCAACGGTAAAATATGAGTAAGAATACCATTCCGAACATTTAAAAAAAAAATCAAGTCGATATGTGCAATATTAAAGAAATTAGGTTTTCATAGATTTTTGTTTAAGTCCAGGCTGCTTACGCATAGCTGTGAATACGTTGTTTTTTAACTCTGCGCACCAAATGTAGTAGAAAAACTGTATTTCTCAACAAAACTCTATACAATTATATTTTTCTGATAGATAATATCACACTGAATCTTTATATATACTAAACTTACCTTAACTTCAAATATTATCGCAGAAATCTCATTTTGAACGTAAATATTTGACATATTTTCATCGTTTTAGAGGGTTATTTTTGTTAATTTGTAAAATCTACTGTTTTATTATGTTCAAAAAATGATTTCTTCCAAAACATTCTAAGTACAAAAGCACATTGCACATAATAATATTTGTTATAAATCGTTCTATCAGAAAAAAATAATATCATAGACTTGGAAATAATATTAAAGTTTTTAGAGCGTTATGTTCAAAAAGTAGATGGTAAAATCACCGTTAATTTGTAAAATCTGTTTTTTTATGTTCAAAAAATTATTTCTTCCAAAATATTCTAAGTACAAATGCACATTGCACATAATAATATTTGTTATGACTCGTTCTATCAGAAAAAAATAACTTCATAGACTTGGGAAAAATATAAGAGTTTTTAGAGCGTTTAGAAAAAATGTATATTGTGATAATCCAAAATATCGTAATTACAGTGGTTTCTTTTTTGAACATAAGTCTATTTTCCCTTTAATTTTTACCCAAACTTCTTCCAAAATATTCTAAGTACAAAGGCACATTGCACATAATAATATTTGTTATGACTCGTTCTATCTGAAAAAAATAACTTCATAGACTTGGGAAAAAAATAAAAGTTTTTAGAGCGTTATGTTCAAAAAGTAGATGGTAAAATCACCGTTAATTTGTAAAATCTGTTTTTTTATGTTCAAAAAAATTATTTCTTCCAAAATATTCTAAGTACAAATGCACATTGCACATAATAATATTTGTTATGACTCGTTCTATCAGAAAAAAATAACTTCATAGACTTGGGAAAAATATAAGAGTTTTTAGAGCGTTTAGAAAAAATGTATATTGTGATAATCCAAAATATCGTAATTACAGTGGTTTCTTTTTTGAACATAAGTCTATTTTCCCTTTAATTTTTACCCAAACTTCTTCCAAAATATTCTAAGTACAAAGGCACATTGCACATAATAATATTTGTTATGACTCGTTCTATCTGAAAAAAATAACTTCATAGACTTGGGAAAAAAATAAAAGTTTTTAGAGCGTTATGTTCAAAAAGTAGATGGTAAAATCACCGTTAATTAGTAAAATCTACTGTTTTTTTATGTTCAAAAAATGTTTTCTTCCAAAATATTCTAAGTACAAAAGCACATTGCACACAATAATATTTGTTATATCTCGTTCTATCAGAAAAAAATAATTTCATAGACTTGGGAAAAAAATAAAAGTTTTTAGAGCGTTATGATCAAAAAGTAGATGGTAAATCACCGTTAATTTGTAAAATCTGTTTTATTATGTTCAAAAATTGATTTCTTCCAAAATATTCTAAGTACAAAGGCACATTGCACATAATAATATTTGTTATGACTCGTTCTATCAGAAAAAAATAACTTCATAGACTTGGGAAAAAAATAAAAGTTTTTAGAGCGTTATGTTCAAAAAGTAGATGGTAAAATCACCGTTAATTAGTAAAATCTACTGTTTTTTTATGTTCAAATAATGATTTCTTCCAAAATATTCCAAGTACATAAGCACATTGCACATAATAATTTTCGTTATAACTCTACCTATCAGGAAAAAATAACATTATAGACTTGTGAAAAATATTTAAGTTTTTCGAGCGTTATGTTCAAAAAGTAGATGGTAAAATCACCGTTAATTAGTAAAATCTACTGGTTTTTTTATGTTCAAAAAATGTTTTCCTCCAAAATACTCTAAGTACAAAAGCACATTGCACATAATAATATTTGTTATATCTCGTTCTATCAGAAAAAAATAATTTCATAGACTTGGGAAAAATATAAAAGTTTTTAGAGCGTTTAGAAAAAATGTATATTGTGATAATCCAAAATATCGTAATTACAGTGGTTTCTTTTTTGAACATAAGTCTATTTACCCTTTAATTTTTACCCAAACTTTATGAAATTATATTTTTCTGATAGACCATTTTACGACGAATAAATACATATGATTTTTGTCATAGTACTATAATTATTTTATTTTTTTAATTACTACGAACCATAATAATTTGTGACGATCCAAATTAACGTCATTTTCACCCTATAATTTCGGTCTTAGGGTTGATAAAAATTTTCCAACGGTAAAATATGAGTAAGAATACCATTCCGAACATTTAAAAAAAAAATCAAGTCGATATGTGCAATATTAAAGAAATTAGGTTTTCATAGATTTTTGTTTAAGTCCAGGCTGCTTACGCATAGCTGTGAATACGTTGTTTTTTAACTCTGCGCACCAAATGTAGTAGAAAAACTGTATTTCTCAACAAAACTCTATACAATTATATTTTTCTGATAGATAATATCACACTGAATCTTTATATATACTAAACTTACCTTAACTTCAAATATTATCGCAGAAATCTCATTTTGAACGTAAATATTTGACATATTTTCATCGTTTTAGAGGGTTATTTTTGTTAATTTGTAAAATCTACTGTTTTATTATGTTCAAAAAATGATTTCTTCCAAAACATTCTAAGTACAAAAGCACATTGCACATAATAATATTTGTTATAAATCGTTCTATCAGAAAAAAATAATATCATAGACTTGGAAATAATATTAAAGTTTTTAGAGCGTTATGTTCAAAAAGTAGATGGTAAAATCACCGTTAATTTGTAAAATCTGTTTTTTTATGTTCAAAAAAATTATTTCTTCCAAAATATTCTAAGTACAAATGCACATTGCACATAATAATATTTGTTATGACTCGTTCTATCAGAAAAAAATAACTTCATAGACTTGGGAAAAATATAAGAGTTTTTAGAGCGTTTAGAAAAAATGTATATTGTGATAATCCAAAATATCGTAATTACAGTGGTTTCTTTTTTGAACATAAGTCTATTTTCCCTTTAATTTTTACCCAAACTTCTTCCAAAATATTCTAAGTACAAAGGCACATTGCACATAATAATATTTGTTATGACTCGTTCTATCTGAAAAAAATAACTTCATAGACTTGGGAAAAAAATAAAAGTTTTTAGAGCGTTATGTTCAAAAAGTAGATGGTAAAATCACCGTTAATTAGTAAAATCTACTGTTTTTTTATGTTCAAAAAATGTTTTCTTCCAAAATATTCTAAGTACAAAAGCACATTGCACACAATAATATTTGTTATATCTCGTTCTATCAGAAAAAAATAATTTCATAGACTTGGGAAAAATATAAAAGTTTTTAGAGCGTTATGTTCAAAAAGTAGATGGTAAAATCACCGTTAATTTGTAAAATCTGTTTTATTATGTTCAAAAATTGATTTCTTCCAAAATATTCTAAGTACAAAGGCACATTGCACATAATAATATTTGTTATGACTCGTTCTATCAGAAAAAAATAACTTCATAGACTTGGGAAAAAAATAAAAGTTTTTAGAGCGTTATGTTCAAAAAGTAGATGGTAAAATCACCGTTAATTAGTAAAATCTACTGTTTTTTTATGTTCAAATAATGATTTCTTCCAAAATATTCCAAGTACATAAGCACATTGCACATAATAATTTTCGTTATAACTCTACCTATCAGGAAAAAATAACATTATAGACTTGTGAAAAATATTTAAGTTTTTCGAGCGTTATGTTCAAAAAGTAGATGGTAAAATCACCGTTAATTAGTAAAATCTACTGGTTTTTTTATGTTCAAAAAATGTTTTCCTCCAAAATACTCTAAGTACAAAAGCACATTGCACATAATAATATTTGTTATATCTCGTTCTATCAGAAAAAAATAATTTCATAGACTTGGGAAAAATATAAAAGTTTTTAGAGCGTTTAGAAAAAATGTATATTGTGATAATCCAAAATATCGTAATTACAGTGGTTTCTTTTTTGAACATAAGTCTATTTACCCTTTAATTTTTACCCAAACTTTATGAAATTATATTTTTCTGATAGACCATTTTACGACGAATAAATACATATGATTTTTGTCATAGTACTATAATTATTTTATTTTTTTAATTACTACGAACCATAATAATTTGTGACGATCCAAATTAACGTCATTTTCACCCTATAATTTCGGTCTTAGGGTTGATAAAAATTTTCCAACGGTAAAATATGAGTAAGAATACCATTCCGAACATTTAAAAAAAAAATCAAGTCGATATGTGCAATATTAAAGAAATTAGGTTTTCATAGATTTTTGTTTAAGTCCAGGCTGCTTACGCATAGCTGTGAATACGTTGTTTTTTAACTCTGCGCACCAAATGTAGTAGAAAAACTGTATTTCTCAACAAAACTCTATACAATTATATTTTTTCTGATAGATAATATCACACTGAATCTTTATATATACTAAACTTACCTTAACTTCAAATATTATCGCAGAAATCTCATTTTGAACGTAAATATTTGACATATTTTCATCGTTTTAGAGGGTTATTTTTGTTAATTTGTAAAATCTACTGTTTTATTATGTTCAAAAAATGATTTCTTCCAAAACATTCTAAGTACAAAAGCACATTGCACATAATAATATTTGTTATAAATCGTTCTATCAGAAAAAAATAATATCATAGACTTGGAAATAATATTAAAGTTTTTAGAGCGTTATGTTCAAAAAGTAGATGGTAAAATCACCGTTAATTTGTAAAATCTGTTTTTTTATGTTCAAAAAATTATTTCTTCCAAAATATTCTAAGTACAAATGCACATTGCACATAATAATATTTGTTATGACTCGTTCTATCAGAAAAAAATAACTTCATAGACTTGGGAAAAATATAAGAGTTTTTAGAGCGTTTAGAAAAAATGTATATTGTGATAATCCAAAATATCGTAATTACAGTGGTTTCTTTTTTGAACATAAGTCTATTTTCCCTTTAATTTTTACCCAAACTTCTTCCAAAATATTCTAAGTACAAAGGCACATTGCACATAATAATATTTGTTATGACTCGTTCTATCTGAAAAAAATAACTTCATAGACTTGGGAAAAAAATAAAAGTTTTTAGAGCGTTATGTTCAAAAAGTAGATGGTAAAATCACCGTTAATTTGTAAAATCTGTTTTTTTATGTTCAAAAAAATTATTTCTTCCAAAATATTCTAAGTACAAATGCACATTGCACATAATAATATTTGTTATGACTCGTTCTATCAGAAAAAAATAACTTCATAGACTTGGGAAAAATATAAGAGTTTTTAGAGCGTTTAGAAAAAATGTATATTGTGATAATCCAAAATATCGTAATTACAGTGGTTTCTTTTTTGAACATAAGTCTATTTTCCCTTTAATTTTTACCCAAACTTCTTCCAAAATATTCTAAGTACAAAGGCACATTGCACATAATAATATTTGTTATGACTCGTTCTATCTGAAAAAAATAACTTCATAGACTTGGGAAAAAAATAAAAGTTTTTAGAGCGTTATGTTCAAAAAGTAGATGGTAAAATCACCGTTAATTAGTAAAATCTACTGTTTTTTTATGTTCAAAAAATGTTTTCTTCCAAAATATTCTAAGTACAAAAGCACATTGCACACAATAATATTTGTTATATCTCGTTCTATCAGAAAAAAATAATTTCATAGACTTGGGAAAAATATAAAAGTTTTTAGAGCGTTATGTTCAAAAAGTAGATGGTAAAATCACCGTTAATTTGTAAAATCTGTTTTATTATGTTCAAAAATTGATTTCTTCCAAAATATTCTAAGTACAAAGGCACATTGCACATAATAATATTTGTTATGACTCGTTCTATCAGAAAAAAATAACTTCATAGACTTGGGAAAAAAATAAAAGTTTTTAGAGCGTTATGTTCAAAAAGTAGATGGTAAAATCACCGTTAATTAGTAAAATCTACTGTTTTTTTATGTTCAAATAATGATTTCTTCCAAAATATTCCAAGTACATAAGCACATTGCACATAATAATTTTCGTTATAACTCTACCTATCAGGAAAAAATAACATTATAGACTTGTGAAAAATATTTAAGTTTTTCGAGCGTTATGTTCAAAAAGTAGATGGTAAAATCACCGTTAATTAGTAAAATCTACTGGTTTTTTTATGTTCAAAAAATGTTTTCCTCCAAAATACTCTAAGTACAAAAGCACATTGCACATAATAATATTTGTTATATCTCGTTCTATCAGAAAAAAATAATTTCATAGACTTGGGAAAAATATAAAAGTTTTTAGAGCGTTTAGAAAAAATGTATATTGTGATAATCCAAAATATCGTAATTACAGTGGTTTCTTTTTTGAACATAAGTCTATTTACCCTTTAATTTTTACCCAAACTTTATGAAATTATATTTTTCTGATAGACCATTTTACGACGAATAAATACATATGATTTTTGTCATAGTACTATAATTATTTTATTTTTTTAATTACTACGAACCATAATAATTTGTGACGATCCAAATTAACGTCATTTTCACCCTATAATTTCGGTCTTAGGGTTGATAAAAATTTTCCAACGGTAAAATATGAGTAAGAATACCATTCCGAACATTTAAAAAAAAAATCAAGTCGATATGTGCAATATTAAAGAAATTAGGTTTTCATAGATTTTTGTTTAAGTCCAGGCTGCTTACGCATAGCTGTGAATACGTTGTTTTTTAACTCTGCGCACCAAATGTAGTAGAAAAACTGTATTTCTCAACAAAACTCTATACAATTATATTTTTCTGATAGATAATATCACACTGAATCTTTATATATACTAAACTTACCTTAACTTCAAATATTATCGCAGAAATCTCATTTTGAACGTAAATATTTGACATATTTTCATCGTTTTAGAGGGTTATTTTTGTTAATTTGTAAAATCTACTGTTTTATTATGTTCAAAAAATGATTTCTTCCAAAACATTCTAAGTACAAAAGCACATTGCACATAATAATATTTGTTATAAATCGTTCTATCAGAAAAAAATAATATCATAGACTTGGAAATAATATTAAAGTTTTTAGAGCGTTATTAAAATCACCGTTAATTTGTAAAATCTGTTTTTTTATGTTCAAAAAAATTATTTCTTCCAAAATATTCTAAGTACAAATGCACATTGCACATAATAATATTTGTTATGACTCGTTCTATCAGAAAAAAATAACTTCATAGACTTGGGAAAAATATAAGAGTTTTTAGAGCGTTTAGAAAAAATGTATATTGTGATAATCCAAAATATCGTAATTACAGTGGTTTCTTTTTTGAACATAAGTCTATTTTCCCTTTAATTTTTACCCAAACTTCTTCCAAAATATTCTAAGTACAAAGGCACATTGCACATAATAATATTTGTTATGACTCGTTCTATCTGAAAAAAATAACTTCATAGACTTGGGAAAAAAATAAAAGTTTTTAGAGCGTTATGTTCAAAAAGTAGATGGTAAAATCACCGTTAATTAGTAAAATCTACTGTTTTTTTATGTTCAAAAAATGTTTTCTTCCAAAATATTCTAAGTACAAAAGCACATTGCACACAATAATATTTGTTATATCTCGTTCTATCAGAAAAAAATAATTTCATAGACTTGGGAAAAATATAAAAGTTTTTAGAGCGTTATGTTCAAAAAGTAGATGGTAAAATCACCGTTAATTTGTAAAATCTGTTTTATTATGTTCAAAAATTGATTTCTTCCAAAATATTCTAAGTACAAAGGCACATTGCACATAATAATATTTGTTATGACTCGTTCTATCAGAAAAAAATAACTTCATAGACTTGGGAAAAAAATAAAAGTTTTTAGAGCGTTATGTTCAAAAAGTAGATGGTAAAATCACCGTTAATTAGTAAAATCTACTGTTTTTTTATGTTCAAATAATGATTTCTTCCAAAATATTCCAAGTACATAAGCACATTGCACATAATAATTTTCGTTATAACTCTACCTATCAGGAAAAAATAACATTATAGACTTGTGAAAAATATTTAAGTTTTTCGAGCGTTATGTTCAAAAAGTAGATGGTAAAATCACCGTTAATTAGTAAAATCTACTGGTTTTTTTATGTTCAAAAAATGTTTTCCTCCAAAATACTCTAAGTACAAAAGCACATTGCACATAATAATATTTGTTATATCTCGTTCTATCAGAAAAAAATAATTTCATAGACTTGGGAAAAATATAAAAGTTTTTAGAGCGTTTAGAAAAAATGTATATTGTGATAATCCAAAATATCGTAATTACAGTGGTTTCTTTTTTGAACATAAGTCTATTTACCCTTTAATTTTTACCCAAACTTTATGAAATTATATTTTTCTGATAGACCATTTTACGACGAATAAATACATATGATTTTTGTCATAGTACTATAATTATTTTATTTTTTTAATTACTACGAACCATAATAATTTGTGACGATCCAAATTAACGTCATTTTCACCCTATAATTTCGGTCTTAGGGTTGATAAAAATTTTCCAACGGTAAAATATGAGTAAGAATACCATTCCGAACATTTAAAAAAAAAATCAAGTCGATATGTGCAATATTAAAGAAATTAGGTTTTCATAGATTTTTGTTTAAGTCCAGGCTGCTTACGCATAGCTGTGAATACGTTGTTTTTTAACTCTGCGCACCAAATGTAGTAGAAAAACTGTATTTCTCAACAAAACTCTATACAATTATATTTTTCTGATAGATAATATCACACTGAATCTTTATATATACTAAACTTACCTTAACTTCAAATATTATCGCAGAAATCTCATTTTGAACGTAAATATTTGACATATTTTCATCGTTTTAGAGGGTTATTTTTGTTAATTTGTAAAATCTACTGTTTTATTATGTTCAAAAAATGATTTCTTCCAAAACATTCTAAGTACAAAAGCACATTGCACATAATAATATTTGTTATAAATCGTTCTATCAGAAAAAAATAATATCATAGACTTGGAAATAATATTAAAGTTTTTAGAGCGTTATGTTCAAAAAGTAGATGGTAAAATCACCGTTAATTTGTAAAATCTGTTTTTTTATGTTCAAAAAATTATTTCTTCCAAAATATTCTAAGTACAAATGCACATTGCACATAATAATATTTGTTATGACTCGTTCTATCAGAAAAAAATAACTTCATAGACTTGGGAAAAATATAAGAGTTTTTAGAGCGTTTAGAAAAAATGTATATTGTGATAATCCAAAATATCGTAATTACAGTGGTTTCTTTTTTGAACATAAGTCTATTTTCCCTTTAATTTTTACCCAAACTTCTTCCAAAATATTCTAAGTACAAAGGCACATTGCACATAATAATATTTGTTATGACTCGTTCTATCTGAAAAAAATAACTTCATAGACTTGGGAAAAAAATAAAAGTTTTTAGAGCGTTATGTTCAAAAAGTAGATGGTAAAATCACCGTTAATTTGTAAAATCTGTTTTTTTATGTTCAAAAAAATTATTTCTTCCAAAATATTCTAAGTACAAATGCACATTGCACATAATAATATTTGTTATGACTCGTTCTATCAGAAAAAAATAACTTCATAGACTTGGGAAAAATATAAGAGTTTTTAGAGCGTTTAGAAAAAATGTATATTGTGATAATCCAAAATATCGTAATTACAGTGGTTTCTTTTTTGAACATAAGTCTATTTTCCCTTTAATTTTTACCCAAACTTCTTCCAAAATATTCTAAGTACAAAGGCACATTGCACATAATAATATTTGTTATGACTCGTTCTATCTGAAAAAAATAACTTCATAGACTTGGGAAAAAAATAAAAGTTTTTAGAGCGTTATGTTCAAAAAGTAGATGGTAAAATCACCGTTAATTAGTAAAATCTACTGTTTTTTTATGTTCAAAAAATGTTTTCTTCCAAAATATTCTAAGTACAAAAGCACATTGCACACAATAATATTTGTTATATCTCGTTCTATCAGAAAAAAATAATTTCATAGACTTGGGAAAAATATAAAAGTTTTTAGAGCGTTATGTTCAAAAAGTAGATGGTAAAATCACCGTTAATTTGTAAAATCTGTTTTATTATGTTCAAAAATTGATTTCTTCCAAAATATTCTAAGTACAAAGGCACATTGCACATAATAATATTTGTTATGACTCGTTCTATCAGAAAAAAATAACTTCATAGACTTGGGAAAAAAATAAAAGTTTTTAGAGCGTTATGTTCAAAAAGTAGATGGTAAAATCACCGTTAATTAGTAAAATCTACTGTTTTTTTATGTTCAAATAATGATTTCTTCCAAAATATTCCAAGTACATAAGCACATTGCACATAATAATTTTCGTTATAACTCTACCTATCAGGAAAAAATAACATTATAGACTTGTGAAAAATATTTAAGTTTTTCGAGCGTTATGTTCAAAAAGTAGATGGTAAAATCACCGTTAATTAGTAAAATCTACTGGTTTTTTTATGTTCAAAAAATGTTTTCCTCCAAAATACTCTAAGTACAAAAGCACATTGCACATAATAATATTTGTTATATCTCGTTCTATCAGAAAAAAATAATTTCATAGACTTGGGAAAAATATAAAAGTTTTTAGAGCGTTTAGAAAAAATGTATATTGTGATAATCCAAAATATCGTAATTACAGTGGTTTCTTTTTTGAACATAAGTCTATTTACCCTTTAATTTTTACCCAAACTTTATGAAATTATATTTTTCTGATAGACCATTTTACGACGAATAAATACATATGATTTTTGTCATAGTACTATAATTATTTTATTTTTTTAATTACTACGAACCATAATAATTTGTGACGATCCAAATTAACGTCATTTTCACCCTATAATTTCGGTCTTAGGGTTGATAAAAATTTTCCAACGGTAAAATATGAGTAAGAATACCATTCCGAACATTTAAAAAAAAAATCAAGTCGATATGTGCAATATTAAAGAAATTAGGTTTTCATAGATTTTTGTTTAAGTCCAGGCTGCTTACGCATAGCTGTGAATACGTTGTTTTTTAACTCTGCGCACCAAATGTAGTAGAAAAACTGTATTTCTCAACAAAACTCTATACAATTATATTTTTCTGATAGATAATATCACACTGAATCTTTATATATACTAAACTTACCTTAACTTCAAATATTATCGCAGAAATCTCATTTTGAACGTAAATATTTGACATATTTTCATCGTTTTAGAGGGTTATTTTTGTTAATTTGTAAAATCTACTGTTTTATTATGTTCAAAAAATGATTTCTTCCAAAACATTCTAAGTACAAAAGCACATTGCACATAATAATATTTGTTATAAATCGTTCTATCAGAAAAAAATAATATCATAGACTTGGAAATAATATTAAAGTTTTTAGAGCGTTATGTTCAAAAAGTAGATGGTAAAATCACCGTTAATTTGTAAAATCTGTTTTTTTATGTTCAAAAAATTATTTCTTCCAAAATATTCTAAGTACAAATGCACATTGCACATAATAATATTTGTTATGACTCGTTCTATCAGAAAAAAATAACTTCATAGACTTGGGAAAAATATAAGAGTTTTTAGAGCGTTTAGAAAAAATGTATATTGTGATAATCCAAAATATCGTAATTACAGTGGTTTCTTTTTTGAACATAAGTCTATTTTCCCTTTAATTTTTACCCAAACTTCTTCCAAAATATTCTAAGTACAAAGGCACATTGCACATAATAATATTTGTTATGACTCGTTCTATCTGAAAAAAATAACTTCATAGACTTGGGAAAAAAATAAAAGTTTTTAGAGCGTTATGTTCAAAAAGTAGATGGTAAAATCACCGTTAATTTGTAAAATCTGTTTTTTTATGTTCAAAAAAATTATTTCTTCCAAAATATTCTAAGTACAAATGCACATTGCACATAATAATATTTGTTATGACTCGTTCTATCAGAAAAAAATAACTTCATAGACTTGGGAAAAATATAAGAGTTTTTAGAGCGTTTAGAAAAAATGTATATTGTGATAATCCAAAATATCGTAATTACAGTGGTTTCTTTTTTGAACATAAGTCTATTTTCCCTTTAATTTTTACCCAAACTTCTTCCAAAATATTCTAAGTACAAAGGCACATTGCACATAATAATATTTGTTATGACTCGTTCTATCTGAAAAAAATAACTTCATAGACTTGGGAAAAAAATAAAAGTTTTTAGAGCGTTATGTTCAAAAAGTAGATGGTAAAATCACCGTTAATTAGTAAAATCTACTGTTTTTTTATGTTCAAAAAATGTTTTCTTCCAAAATATTCTAAGTACAAAAGCACATTGCACACAATAATATTTGTTATATCTCGTTCTATCAGAAAAAAATAATTTCATAGACTTGGGAAAAATATAAAAGTTTTTAGAGCGTTATGTTCAAAAAGTAGATGGTAAAATCACCGTTAATTTGTAAAATCTGTTTTATTATGTTCAAAAATTGATTTCTTCCAAAATATTCTAAGTACAAAGGCACATTGCACATAATAATATTTGTTATGACTCGTTCTATCAGAAAAAAATAACTTCATAGACTTGGGAAAAAAATAAAAGTTTTTAGAGCGTTATGTTCAAAAAGTAGATGGTAAAATCACCGTTAATTAGTAAAATCTACTGTTTTTTTTATGTTCAAATAATGATTTCTTCCAAAATATTCCAAGTACATAAGCACATTGCACATAATAATTTTCGTTATAACTCTACCTATCAGGAAAAAATAACATTATAGACTTGTGAAAAATATTTAAGTTTTTCGAGCGTTATGTTCAAAAAGTAGATGGTAAAATCACCGTTAATTAGTAAAATCTACTGGTTTTTTTATGTTCAAAAAATGTTTTCCTCCAAAATACTCTAAGTACAAAAGCACATTGCACATAATAATATTTGTTATATCTCGTTCTATCAGAAAAAAATAATTTCATAGACTTGGGAAAAATATAAAAGTTTTTAGAGCGTTTAGAAAAAATGTATATTGTGATAATCCAAAATATCGTAATTACAGTGGTTTCTTTTTTGAACATAAGTCTATTTACCCTTTAATTTTTACCCAAACTTTATGAAATTATATTTTTCTGATAGACCATTTTACGACGAATAAATACATATGATTTTTGTCATAGTACTATAATTATTTTATTTTTTTAATTACTACGAACCATAATAATTTGTGACGATCCAAATTAACGTCATTTTCACCCTATAATTTCGGTCTTAGGGTTGATAAAAATTTTCCAACGGTAAAATATGAGTAAGAATACCATTCCGAACATTTAAAAAAAAAATCAAGTCGATATGTGCAATATTAAAGAAATTAGGTTTTCATAGATTTTTGTTTAAGTCCAGGCTGCTTACGCATAGCTGTGAATACGTTGTTTTTTAACTCTGCGCACCAAATGTAGTAGAAAAACTGTATTTCTCAACAAAACTCTATACAATTATATTTTTCTGATAGATAATATCACACTGAATCTTTATATATACTAAACTTACCTTAACTTCAAATATTATCGCAGAAATCTCATTTTGAACGTAAATATTTGACATATTTTCATCGTTTTAGAGGGTTATTTTTGTTAATTTGTAAAATCTACTGTTTTATTATGTTCAAAAAATGATTTCTTCCAAAACATTCTAAGTACAAAAGCACATTGCACATAATAATATTTGTTATAAATCGTTCTATCAGAAAAAAATAATATCATAGACTTGGAAATAATATTAAAGTTTTTAGAGCGTTATGTTCAAAAAGTAGATGGTAAAATCACCGTTAATTTGTAAAATCTGTTTTTTTATGTTCAAAAAAATTATTTCTTCCAAAATATTCTAAGTACAAATGCACATTGCACATAATAATATTTGTTATGACTCGTTCTATCAGAAAAAAATAACTTCATAGACTTGGGAAAAATATAAGAGATTTTAGAGCGTTTAGAAAAAATGTATATTGTGATAATCCAAAATATCGTAATTACAGTGGTTTCTTTTTTGAACATAAGTCTATTTTCCCTTTAATTTTTACCCAAACTTCTTCCAAAATATTCTAAGTACAAAGGCACATTGCACATAATAATATTTGTTATGACTCGTTCTATCTGAAAAAAATAACTTCATAGACTTGGGAAAAAAATAAAAGTTTTAGAGCGTTATGTTCAAAAAGTAGATGGTAAAATCACCGTTAATTAGTAAAATCTACTGTTTTTTTATGTTCAAAAAATGTTTTCTTCCAAAATATTCTAAGTACAAAAGCACATTGCACACAATAATATTTGTTATATCTCGTTCTATCAGAAAAAAATAATTTCATAGACTTGGGAAAAATATAAAAGTTTTTAGAGCGTTATGTTCAAAAAGTAGATGGTAAAATCACCGTTAATTTGTAAAATCTGTTTTATTATGTTCAAAAATTGATTTCTTCCAAAATATTCTAAGTACAAAGGCACATTGCACATAATAATATTTGTTATGACTCGTTCTATCAGAAAAAAATAACTTCATAGACTTGGGAAAAAAATAAAAGTTTTTAGAGCGT
Source organism: Metopolophium dirhodum (assembly GCF_019925205.1). Taxonomy (NCBI): domain Eukaryota; kingdom Metazoa; phylum Arthropoda; class Insecta; order Hemiptera; family Aphididae; genus Metopolophium; species Metopolophium dirhodum. The sequence goes on from NC_083560.1 coordinate 142,483,296, forward strand.
TATGTTCAAAAAGTAGATGGTAAAATCACCGTTAATTAGTAAAATCTACTGTTTTTTTTATGTTCAAATAATGATTTCTTCCAAAATATTCCAAGTACATAAGCACATTGCACATAATAATTTTTCGTTATAACTCTACCTATCAGGAAAAAATAACATTATAGACTTGTGAAAAATATTTAAGTTTTTCGAGCGTTATGTTCAAAAAGTAGATGGTAAAATCACCGTTAATTAGTAAAATCTACTGGTTTTTTTTATGTTCAAAAAATGTTTTCCTCCAAAATACTCTAAGTACAAAAGCACATTGCACATAATAATATTTGTTATATCTCGTTCTATCAGAAAAAAATAATTTCATAGACTTGGGAAAAATATAAAAGTTTTTAGAGCGTTTAGAAAAAATGTATATTGTGATAATCCAAAATATCGTAATTACAGTGGTTTTCTTTTTTGAACATAAGTCTATTTACCCTTTAATTTTTACCCAAACTTTATGAAATTATATTTTTCTGATAGACCATTTTACGACGAATAAATACATATGATTTTTGTCATAGTACTATAATTATTTTATTTTTTTAATTACTACGAACCATAATAATTTGTGACGATCCAAATTAACGTCATTTTCACCCTATAATTTCGGTCTTAGGGTTGATAAAAATTTTCCAACGGTAAAATATGAGTAAGAATACCATTCCGAACATTTAAAAAAAAAATCAAGTCGATATGTGCAATATTAAAGAAATTAGGTTTTCATAGATTTTTGTTTAAGTCCAGGCTGCTTACGCATAGCTGTGAATACGTTGTTTTTTAACTCTGCGCACCAAATGTAGTAGAAAAACTGTATTTCTCAACAAAACTCTATACAATTATATTTTTCTGATAGATAATATCACACTGAATCTTTATATATACTAAACTTACCTTAACTTCAAATATTATCGCAGAAATCTCATTTTGAACGTAAATATTGACATATTTTCATCGTTTTAGAGGGTTATTTTTGTTAATTTGTAAAATCTACTGTTTTATTATGTTCAAAAAATGATTTCTTCCAAAACATTCTAAGTACAAAAGCACATTGCACATAATAATATTTGTTATAAATCGTTCTATCAGAAAAAAATAATATCATAGACTTGGAAATAATATTAAAGTTTTTAGGAGCGTTATGTTCAAAAAGTAGATGGTAAAATCACCGTTAATTTGTAAAATCTGTTTTTTTTATGTTCAAAAAAATTATTTCTTCCAAAATATTCTAAGTACAAATGCACATTGCACATAATAATATTTGTTATGACTCGTTCTATCAGAAAAAAAATAACTTCATAGACTTGGGAAAAATATAAGAGTTTTTAGAGCGTTTAGAAAAAATGTATATTGTGATAATCCAAAATATCGTAATTACAGTGGTTTCTTTTTTGAACATAAGTCTATTTTCCCTTTAATTTTTACCCAAACTTCTTCCAAAATATTCTAAGTACAAAGGCACATTGCACATAATAATATTTGTTATGACTCGTTCTATCTGAAAAAAATAACTTCATAGACTTGGGAAAAAAATAAAAGTTTTTAGAGCGTTATGTTCAAAAAGTAGATGGTAAAATCACCGTTAATTAGTAAAATCTACTGTTTTTTTATGTTCAAAAAATGTTTTCTTCCAAAATATTCTAAGTACAAAAGCACATTGCACACAATAATATTTGTTATATCTCGTTCTATCAGAAAAAAATAATTTCATAGACTTGGGAAAAATATAAAAGTTTTTAGAGCGTTATGTTCAAAAAGTAGATGGTAAAATCACCGTTAATTTGTAAAATCTGTTTTATTATGTTCAAAAATTGATTTCTTCCAAAATATTCTAAGTACAAAGGCACATTGCACATAATAATATTTGTTATGACTCGTTCTATCAGAAAAAAATAACTTCATAGACTTGGGAAAAAAATAAAAGTTTTTAGAGCGTTATGTTCAAAAAGTAGATGGTAAAATCACCGTTAATTAGTAAAATCTACTGTTTTTTTATGTTCAAATAATGATTTCTTCCAAAATATTCCAAGTACATAAGCACATTGCACATAATAATTTTCGTTATAACTCTACCTATCAGGAAAAAATAACATTATAGACTTGTGAAAAATATTTAAGTTTTTCGAGCGTTATGTTCAAAAAGTAGATGGTAAAATCACCGTTAATTAGTAAAATCTACTGGTTTTTTTATGTTCAAAAAATGTTTTCCTCCAAAATACTCTAAGTACAAAAGCACATTGCACATAATAATATTTGTTATATCTCGTTCTATCAGAAAAAAATAATTTCATAGACTTGGGAAAAATATAAAAGTTTTTAGAGCGTTTAGAAAAAATGTATATTGTGATAATCCAAAATATCGTAATTACAGTGGTTTCTTTTTTGAACATAAGTCTATTTACCCTTTAATTTTTACCCAAACTTTATGAAATTATATTTTTCTGATAGACCATTTTACGACGAATAAATACATATGATTTTTGTCATAGTACTATAATTATTTTATTTTTTTAATTACTACGAACCATAATAATTTGTGACGATCCAAATTAACGTCATTTTCACCCTATAATTTCGGTCTTAGGGTTGATAAAAATTTTCCAACGGTAAAATATGAGTAAGAATACCATTCCGAACATTTAAAAAAAAAATCAAGTCGATATGTGCAATATTAAAGAAATTAGGTTTTCATAGATTTTTGTTTAAGTCCAGGCTGCTTACGCATAGCTGTGAATACGTTGTTTTTTAACTCTGCGCACCAAATGTAGTAGAAAAACTGTATTTCTCAACAAAACTCTATACAATTATATTTTTCTGATAGATAATATCACACTGAATCTTTATATATACTAAACTTACCTTAACTTCAAATATTATCGCAGAAATCTCATTTTGAACGTAAATATTTGACATATTTTCATCGTTTTAGAGGGTTATTTTTGTTAATTTGTAAAATCTACTGTTTTATTATGTTCAAAAAATGATTTCTTCCAAAACATTCTAAGTACAAAAGCACATTGCACATAATAATATTTGTTATAAATCGTTCTATCAGAAAAAAATAATATCATAGACTTGGAAATAATATTAAAGTTTTTAGAGCGTTATGTTCAAAAAGTAGATGGTAAAATCACCGTTAATTTGTAAAATCTGTTTTTTTATGTTCAAAAAATTATTTCTTCCAAAATATTCTAAGTACAAATGCACATTGCACATAATAATATTTGTTATGACTCGTTCTATCAGAAAAAAATAACTTCATAGACTTGGGAAAAATATAAGAGTTTTTAGAGCGTTTAGAAAAAATGTATATTGTGATAATCCAAAATATCGTAATTACAGTGGTTTCTTTTTTGAACATAAGTCTATTTTCCCTTTAATTTTTACCCAAACTTCTTCCAAAATATTCTAAGTACAAAGGCACATTGCACATAATAATATTTGTTATGACTCGTTCTATCTGAAAAAAATAACTTCATAGACTTGGGAAAAAAATAAAAGTTTTTAGAGCGTTATGTTCAAAAAGTAGATGGTAAAATCACCGTTAATTAGTAAAATCTACTGTTTTTTTATGTTCAAAAAATGATTTCTTCCAAAATATTCTAAGTACAAAAGCACATTGCACATAATAATATTTGTTATATCTCGTTCTATCAGAAAAAAATAATTTCATAGACTTGGGAAAAATATAAAAGTTTTTAGAGCGTTATGTTCAAAAAGTAGATGGTAAAATCACCGTTAATTAGTAATATCTACTGTTTTTTTATGTTCAAAAAATGATTTCTTCCAAAATATTCTAAGTACAAAAGCACATTGCACATAATAATATTTGTTATATCTCGTTCTATCAGAAAAAAATAATTTCATAGACTTGGGAAAAAAATAAAAGTTTTTAGAGCGTTATGTTCAAAAAGTAGATGGTAAAATCACCGTTAATTAGTAAAATCTACTGTTTTTTTATGTTCAAAAAATGATTTCTTCCAAAATATTCTAAGTACAAAAGCACATTGCACATAATAATATTTGTTATAAATCGTTCTATCAGAAAAAAATAATATCATAGACTTGGAAATAATATTAAAGTTTTTAGAGCGTTATGATCAAAAAGTAGATGGTAAATCACCGTTAATTTGTAAAATCTGTTTTATTATGTTCAAAAATTGATTTCTTCCAAAATATTCTAAGTACAAAGGCACATTGCACATAATAATATTTGTTATGACTCGTTCTATCAGAAAAAAATAACTTCATAGACTTGGGAAAAAAATAAAAGTTTTTAGAGCGTTATGTTCAAAAAGTAGATGGTAAAATCACCGTTAATTAGTAAAATCTACTGTTTTTTTATGTTCAAATAATGATTTCTTCCAAAATATTCCAAGTACATAAGCACATTGCACATAATAATTTTCGTTATAACTCTACCTATCAGGAAAAAATAACATTATAGACTTGTGAAAAATATTTAAGTTTTTCGAGCGTTATGTTCAAAAAGTAGATGGTAAAATCACCGTTAATTAGTAAAATCTACTGGTTTTTTTATGTTCAAAAAATGTTTTCCTCCAAAATACTCTAAGTACAAAAGCACATTGCACATAATAATATTTGTTATATCTCGTTCTATCAGAAAAAAATAATTTCATAGACTTGGGAAAAATATAAAAGTTTTTAGAGCGTTTAGAAAAAATGTATATTGTGATAATCCAAAATATCGTAATTACAGTGGTTTCTTTTTTGAACATAAGTCTATTTACCCTTTAATTTTTACCCAAACTTTATGAAATTATATTTTTCTGATAGACCATTTTACGACGAATAAATACATATGATTTTTGTCATAGTACTATAATTATTTTATTTTTTTAATTACTACGAACCATAATAATTTGTGACGATCCAAATTAACGTCATTTTCACCCTATAATTTCGGTCTTAGGGTTGATAAAAATTTTCCAACGGTAAAATATGAGTAAGAATACCATTCCGAACATTTAAAAAAAAAATCAAGTCGATATGTGCAATATTAAAGAAATTAGGTTTTCATAGATTTTTGTTTAAGTCCAGGCTGCTTACGCATAGCTGTGAATACGTTGTTTTTTAACTCTGCGCACCAAATGTAGTAGAAAAACTGTATTTCTCAACAAAACTCTATACAATTATATTTTTCTGATAGATAATATCACACTGAATCTTTATATATACTAAACTTACCTTAACTTCAAATATTATCGCAGAAATCTCATTTTGAACGTAAATATTTGACATATTTTCATCGTTTTAGAGGGTTATTTTTGTTAATTTGTAAAATCTACTGTTTTATTATGTTCAAAAAATGATTTCTTCCAAAACATTCTAAGTACAAAAGCACATTGCACATAATAATATTTGTTATAAATCGTTCTATCAGAAAAAAATAATATCATAGACATGGAAATAATATTAAAGTTTTTAGAGCGTTATGTTTAAAAAGTAGATGGTAAAATCACCGTTAATTTGTAAAATCTGTTTTTTTATGTTCAAAAAATTATTTCTTCCAAAATATTCTAAGTACAAATGCACATTGCACATAATAATATTTGTTATGACTCGTTCTATCAGAAAAAAATAACTTCATAGACTTGGGAAAAATATAAGAGTTTTTAGAGCGTTTAGAAAAAATGTATATTGTGATAATCCAAAATATCGTAATTACAGTGGTTTCTTTTTTGAACATAAGTCTATTTTCCCTTTAATTTTTACCCAAACTTCTTCCAAAATATTCTAAGTACAAAGGCACATTGCACATAATAATATTTGTTATGACTCGTTCTATCTGAAAAAAATAACTTCATAGACTTGGGAAAAAAATAAAAGTTTTTAGAGCGTTATGTTCAAAAAGTAGATGGTAAAATCACCGTTAATTAGTAAAATCTACTGTTTTTTTATGTTCAAAAAATGATTTCTTCCAAAATATTCTAAGTACAAAAGCACATTGCACACAATAATATTTGTTATATCTCGTTCTATCAGAAAAAAATAATTTCATAGACTTGGGAAAAATATAAAAGTTTTTATAGCGTTATGTTCAAAAAGTAGATGGTAAAATCACCGTTAATTAGTAAAATCTACTGTTTTTTTATGTTCAAATAATGATTTCTTCCAAAATATTCTAAGTACATAAGCACATTGCACATAATAATTTTCGTTATAACTCTACCTATCAGGAAAAAATAACAGTATAGACTTGGGAAAAAAATAAAAGTTTTTAGAGCGTTATGTTCAAAGAGTAGTTGGTAAAATTACCGTTTATGAGTAAAATCAATGTTTTTTTTATGTTCAAATAATGATTTCTTCCAAAATATTCTAAGTACAAAAGCACATTGCACATAATAATTTTCGTTATAACTCTACCTATCAGGAAAAAATAACATTATAGACTTGTGAAAAATATTTAAGTTTTTCGAGCGTTATGTTCTAAAAGTAGATGGTAAAATCACCGTTAATTAGTAAAATCTACTGGTTTTTTTATGTTCAAAAAATGTTTTCCTCCAAAATACTCTAAGTACAAAAGCACATTGCACATAATAATATTTGTTATATCTCGTTCTATCAGAAAAAAATAATTTCATAGACTTGGGAAAAATATAAAAGTTTTTAGAGCGTTTAGAAAAAATGTATATTGTGATAATCCAAAATATCGTAATTACAGTGGTTTCTTTTTTGAACATAAGTCTATTTACCCTTTAATTTTTACCCAAACTTTATGAAATTATATTTTTCTGATAGACCATTTTACGACGAATAAATACATATGATTTTTGTCATAGTACTATAATTATTTTATTTTTTTAATTACTACGAACCATAATAATTTGTGACGATCCAAATTAACGTCATTTTCACCCTATAATTTCGGTCTTAGGGTTGATAAAAATTTTCCAACGGTAAAATATGAGTAAGAATACCATTCCGAACATTTAAAAAAAAAATCAAGTCGATATGTGCAATATTAAAGAAATTAGGTTTTCATAGATTTTTGTTTAAGTCCAGGCTGCTTACGCATAGCTGTGAATACGTTGTTTTTTAACTCTGCGCACCAAATGTAGTAGAAAAACTGTATTTCTCAACAAAACTCTATACAATTATATTTTTCTGATAGATAATATCACACTGAATCTTTATATATACTAAACTTACCTTAACTTCAAATATTATCGCAGAAATCTCATTTTGAACGTAAATATTTGACATATTTTCATCGTTTTAGAGGGTTATTTTTGTTAATTTGTAAAATCTACTGTTTTATTATGTTCAAAAAATGATTTCTTCCAAAACATTCTAAGTACAAAAGCACTTTGCACATAATAATATTTGTTATAAATCGTTCTATCAGAAAAAAATAATATCATAGACTTGGAAATAATATTAAAGTTTTTAGAGCGTTATGTTCAAAAAGTAGATGGTAAAATCACCGTTAATTTGTAAAATCTGTTTTTTTATGTTCAAAAAATTATTTCTTCCAAAATATTCTAAGTACAAATGCACATTGCACATAATAATATTTGTTATGACTCGTTCTATCAGAAAAAAATAACTTCATAGACTTGGGAAAAATATAAGAGTTTTTAGAGCGTTTAGAAAAAATGTATATTGTGATAATCCAAAATATCGTAATTACAGTGGTTTCTTTTTTGAACATAAGTCTATTTTCCCTTTAATTTTTACCCAAACTTCTTCCAAAATATTCTAAGTACAAAGGCACATTGCACATAATAATATTTGTTATGACTCGTTCTATCTGAAAAAAATAACTTCATAGACTTGGGAAAAAAATAAAAGTTTTTAGAGCGTTATGTTCAAAAAGTAGATGGTAAAATCACCGTTAATTAGTAAAATCTACTGTTTTTTTATGTTCAAAAAATGATTTCTTCCAAAATATTCTAAGTACAAAAGCACATTGCACACAATAATATTTGTTATATCTCGTTCTATCAGAAAAAAATAATTTCATAGACTTGGGAAAAATATAAAAGTTTTTATAGCGTTATGTTCAAAAAGTAGATGGTAAAATCACCGTTAATTAGTAAAATCTACTGTTTTTTTATGTTCAAATAATGATTTCTTCCAAAATATTCCAAGTACATAAGCACATTGCACATAATAATTTTCGTTATATCTCGTTCTATCAGAAAAAAATAATTTCATAGACTTGGCAAAAAAATAAAAGTTTTTAGAGCGTTATGTTCAAAAAGTAGATGGTAAAATCACCGTTAATTTGTAAAATCTGTTTTATTATGTTCAAAAATTGATTTCTTCCAAAATATTCTAAGTACAAAGGCACATTGCACATAATAATATTTGTTATGACTCGTTCTATCAGAAAAAAATAACTTCATAGACTTGGGAAAAAAATAAAAGTTTTTAGAGCGTTATGTTCAAAAAGTAGATGGTAAAATCACCGTTAATTAGTAAAATCTACTGTTTTTTTATGTTCAAATAATGATTTCTTCCAAAATATTCCAAGTACATAAGCACATTGCACATAATAATTTTCGTTATAACTCTACCTATCAGGAAAAAATAACATTATAGACTTGTGAAAAATATTTAAGTTTTTCGAGCGTTATGTTCAAAAAGTAGATGGTAAAATCACCGTTAATTAGTAAAATCTACTGGTTTTTTTATGTTCAAAAAATGTTTTCCTCCAAAATACTCTAAGTACAAAAGCACATTGCACATAATAATATTTGTTATATCTCGTTCTATCAGAAAAAAATAATTTCATAGACTTGGGAAAAATATAAAAGTTTTTAGAGCGTTTAGAAAAAATGTATATTGTGATAATCCAAAATATCGTAATTACAGTGGTTTCTTTTTTGAACATAAGTCTATTTACCCTTTAATTTTTACCCAAACTTTATGAAATTATATTTTTCTGATAGACCATTTTACGACGAATAAATACATATGATTTTTGTCATAGTACTATAATTATTTTATTTTTTTAATTACTACGAACCATAATAATTTGTGACGATCCAAATTAACGTCATTTTCACCCTATAATTTCGGTCTTAGGGTTGATAAAAATTTTCCAACGGTAAAATATGAGTAAGAATACCATTCCGAACATTTAAAAAAAAAATCAAGTCGATATGTGCAATATTAAAGAAATTAGGTTTTCATAGATTTTTGTTTAAGTCCAGGCTGCTTACGCATAGCTGTGAATACGTTGTTTTTTAACTCTGCGCACCAAATGTAGTAGAAAAACTGTATTTCTCAACAAAACTCTATACAATTATATTTTTCTGATAGATAATATCACACTGAATCTTTATATATACTAAACTTACCTTAACTTCAAATATTATCGCAGAAATCTCATTTTGAACGTAAATATTTGACATATTTTCATCGTTTTAGAGGGTTATTTTTGTTAATTTGTAAAATCTACTGTTTTATTATGTTCAAAAAATGATTTCTTCCAAAACATTCTAAGTACAAAAGCACTTTGCACATAATAATATTTGTTATAAATCGTTCTATCAGAAAAAAATAATATCATAGACTTGGAAATAATATTAAAGTTTTTAGAGCGTTATGTTCAAAAAGTAGATGGTAAAATCACCGTTAATTTGTAAAATCTGTTTTTTTATGTTCAAAAAATTATTTCTTCCAAAATATTCTAAGTACAAATGCACATTGCACATAATAATATTTGTTATGACTCGTTCTATCAGAAAAAAATAACTTCATAGACTTGGGAAAAATATAAGAGTTTTTAGAGCGTTTAGAAAAAATGTATATTGTGATAATCCAAAATATCGTAATTACAGTGGTTTCTTTTTTGAACATAAGTCTATTTTCCCTTTAATTTTTACCCAAACTTCTTCCAAAATATTCTAAGTACAAAGGCACATTGCACATAATAATATTTGTTATGACTCGTTCTATCTGAAAAAAATAACTTCATAGACTTGGGAAAAAAATAAAAGTTTTTAGAGCGTTATGTTCAAAAAGTAGATGGTAAAATCACCGTTAATTAGTAAAATCTACTGTTTTTTTATGTTCAAAAAATGATTTCTTCCAAAATATTCTAAGTACAAAAGCACATTGCACACAATAATATTTGTTATATCTCGTTCTATCAGAAAAAAATAATTTCATAGACTTGGGAAAAATATAAAAGTTTTTATAGCGTTATGTTCAAAAAGTAGATGGTAAAATCACCGTTAATTAGTAAAATCTACTGTTTTTTTATGTTCAAATAATGTTTTCCTCCAAAATACTCTAAGTACAAAAGCACATTGCACATAATAATATTTGTTATATCTCGTTCTATCAGAAAAAAATAATTTCATAGACTTGGGAAAAATATAAAAGTTTTTAGAGCGTTTAGAAAAAATGTATATTGTGATAATCCAAAATATCGTAATTACAGTGGTTTCTTTTTTGAACATAAGTCTATTTACCCTTTAATTTTTACCCAAACTTTATGAAATTATATTTTTCTGATAGACCATTTTACGACGAATAAATACATATGATTTTTGTCATAGTACTATAATTATTTTATTTTTTTAATTACTACGAACCATAATAATTTGTGACGATCCAAATTAACGTCATTTTCACCCTATAATTTCGGTCTTAGGGTTGATAAAAATTTTCCAACGGTAAAATATGAGTAAGAATACCATTCCGAACATTTAAAAAAAAAATCAAGTCGATATGTGCAATATTAAAGAAATTAGGTTTTCATAGATTTTTGTTTAAGTCCAGGCTGCTTACGCATAGCTGTGAATACGTTGTTTTTTAACTCTGCGCACCAAATGTAGTAGAAAAACTGTATTTCTCAACAAAACTCTATACAATTATATTTTTCTGATAGATAATATCACACTGAATCTTTATATATACTAAACTTACCTTAACTTCAAATATTATCGCAGAAATCTCATTTTGAACGTAAATATTTGACATATTTTCATCGTTTTAGAGGGTTATTTTTGTTAATTTGTAAAATCTACTGTTTTATTATGTTCAAAAAATGATTTCTTCCAAAACATTCTAAGTACAAAAGCACTTTGCACATAATAATATTTGTTATAAATCGTTCTATCAGAAAAAAATAATATCATAGACTTGGAAATAATATTAAAGTTTTTAGAGCGTTATGTTCAAAAAGTAGATGGTAAAATCACCGTTAATTTGTAAAATCTGTTTTTTTATGTTCAAAAAATTATTTCTTCCAAAATATTCTAAGTACAAATGCACATTGCACATAATAATATTTGTTATGACTCGTTCTATCAGAAAAAAATAACTTCATAGACTTGGGAAAAATATAAGAGTTTTTAGAGCGTTTAGAAAAAATGTATATTGTGATAATCCAAAATATCGTAATTACAGTGGTTTCTTTTTTGAACATAAGTCTATTTTCCCTTTAATTTTTACCCAAACTTCTTCCAAAATATTCTAAGTACAAAGGCACATTGCACATAATAATATTTGTTATGACTCGTTCTATCTGAAAAAAATAACTTCATAGACTTGGGAAAAAAATAAAAGTTTTTAGAGCGTTATGTTCAAAAAGTAGATGGTAAAATCACCGTTAATTAGTAAAATCTACTGTTTTTTTATGTTCAAAAAATGATTTCTTCCAAAATATTCTAAGTACAAAAGCACATTGCACACAATAATATTTGTTATATCTCGTTCTATCAGAAAAAAATAATTTCATAGACTTGGGAAAAATATAAAAGTTTTTATAGCGTTATGTTCAAAAAGTAGATGGTAAAATCACCGTTAATTAGTAAAATCTACTGTTTTTTTATGTTCAAATAATGATTTCTTCCAAAATATTCCAAGTACATAAGCACATTGCACATAATAATTTTCGTTATATCTCGTTCTATCAGAAAAAAATAATTTCATAGACTTGGGAAAAAAATAAAAGTTTTTAGAGCGTTATGTTCAAAAAGTAGATGGTAAAATCACCGTTAATTTGTAAAATCTGTTTTTTTATGTTCAAAAAATTATTTCTTCCAAAATATTCTAAGTACAAAGGCACATTGCACATAATAATATTTGTTATGACTCGTTCTATCAGAAAAAAATAACTTCATAGACTTGGGAAAAAAATAAAAGTTTTTAGAGCGTTATGTTCAAAAAGTAGATGGTAAAATCACCGTTAATTAGTAAAATCTACTGTTTTTTTATGTTCAAATAATGATTTCTTCCAAAATATTCCAAGTACATAAGCACATTGCACATAATAATTTTCGTTATAACTCTACCTATCAGGAAAAAATAACATTATAGACTTGTGAAAAATATTTAAGTTTTTCGAGCGTTATGTTCAAAAAGTAGATGGTAAAATCACCGTTAATTAGTAAAATCTACTGGTTTTTTTATGTTCAAAAAATGTTTTCCTCCAAAATACTCTAAGTACAAAAGCACATTGCACATAATAATATTTGTTATATCTCGTTCTATCAGAAAAAAATAATTTCATAGACTTGGGAAAAATATAAAAGTTTTTAGAGCGTTTAGAAAAAATGTATATTGTGATAATCCAAAATATCGTAATTACAGTGGTTTCTTTTTTGAACATAAGTCTATTTACCCTTTAATTTTTACCCAAACTTTATGAAATTATATTTTTCTGATAGACCATTTTACGACGAATAAATACATATGATTTTTGTCATAGTACTATAATTATTTTATTTTTTTAATTACTACGAACCATAATAATTTGTGACGATCCAAATTAACGTCATTTTCACCCTATAATTTCGGTCTTAGGGTTGATAAAAATTTTCCAACGGTAAAATATGAGTAAGAATACCATTCCGAACATTTAAAAAAAAAATCAAGTCGATATGTGCAATATTAAAGAAATTAGGTTTTCATAGATTTTTGTTTAAGTCCAGGCTGCTTACGCATAGCTGTGAATACGTTGTTTTTTAACTCTGCGCACCAAATGTAGTAGAAAAACTGTATTTCTCAACAAAACTCTATACAATTATATTTTTCTGATAGATAATATCACACTGAATCTTTATATATACTAAACTTACCTTAACTTCAAATATTTTCGCAGAAATCTCATTTTGAACGTAAATATTTGACATATTTTCATCGTTTTAGAGGGTTATTTTTGTTAATTTGTAAAATCTACTGTTTTATTATGTTCAAAAAATGATTTCTTCCAAAACATTCTAAGTACAAAAGCACATTGCACATAATAATATTTGTTATAAATCGTTCTATCAGAAAAAAATAATATCATAGACTTGGAAATAATATTAAAATTTTTAGAGCGTTATGTTCAAAAAGTAGATGGTAAAATCACCGTTAATTTGTAAAAATGTTTTTTTATGTTCAAAAAATTATTTCTTCCAAAATATTCTAAGTACAAATGCACATTGCACACAATAATATTTGTTATGACTCGTTCTATCAGAAAAAAATAACTTCATAGACTTGGGAAAAATATAAGAGTTTTTAGAGCGTATAGAAAAAATGTATATTGTGATAATCCAAAATATCGTAATTACAGTGGTTTCTTTTTTGAACATAAGTCTATTTTCCCTTTAATTTTTACCCAAACTTCTTCCAAAATATTCTAAGTACAAAGGCACATTGCACATAATAATATTTGTTATGACTCGTTCTATCTGAAAAAAATAACTTCATAGACTTGGGAAAAAAATAAAAGTTTTTAGAGCGTTATGTTCAAAAAGTAGATGGTAAAATCACCGTTAATTAGTAAAATCTACTGTTTTTTTATGTTCAAAAAATGATTTCTTCCAAAATATTCTAAGTACAAAAGCACATTGCACATAATAATATTTGTTATATCTCGTTCTATCAGAAAAAAATAATTTCATAGACTTGGGAAAAATATAAAAGTTTTTAGAGCGTTATGTTCAAAAAGTAGATGGTAAAATTACCGTTTATGAGTAAAATCAATGGTTTTTTTATGTTCAAATAATGATTTCTTCCAAAACATTCTAAGTACAAAAGCACATTGCAAATAATAATATTTGTTATAAATCGTTCTATCAGAAAAAAATAATATCATAGACTTGGAAATAATATTAAAGTTTTTATAGCGTTATGTTCAAAAAGTAGATGGTAAAATCACCGTTAATTAGTAAAATCTACTGTTTTTTTATGTTCAAATAATGATTTCTTCCAAAATATTCCAAGTACATAAGCACATTGCACATAATAATTTTCGTTATATCTCGTTCTATCAGAAAAAAATAATTTCATAGACTTGGCAAAAAAATAAAAGTTTTTAGAGCGTTATGTTCAAAAAGTAGATGGTAAAATCACCGTTAATTTGTAAAATCTGTTTTATTATGTTCAAAAATTGATTTCTTCCAAAATATTCTAAGTACAAAGGCACATTGCACATAATAATATTTGTTATGACTCGTTCTATCAGAAAAAAATAACTTCATAGACTTGGGAAAAAAATAAAAGTTTTTAGAGCGTTATGTTCAAAAAGTAGATGGTAAAATCACCGTTAATTAGTAAAATCTACTGTTTTTTTATGTTCAAATAATGATTTCTTCCAAAATATTCCAAGTACATAAGCACATTGCACATAATAATTTTCGTTATAACTCTACCTATCAGGAAAAAATAACATTATAGACTTGTGAAAAATATTTAAGTTTTTCGAGCGTTATGTTCAAAAAGTAGATGGTAAAATCACCGTTAATTAGTAAAATCTACTGGTTTTTTTATGTTCAAAAAATGTTTTCCTCCAAAATACTCTAAGTACAAAAGCACATTGCACATAATAATATTTGTTATATCTCGTTCTATCAGAAAAAAATAATTTCATAGACTTGGGAAAAATATAAAAGTTTTTAGAGCGTTTAGAAAAAATGTATATTGTGATAATCCAAAATATCGTAATTACAGTGGTTTCTTTTTTGAACATAAGTCTATTTACCCTTTAATTTTTACCCAAACTTTATGAAATTATATTTTTCTGATAGACCATTTTACGACGAATAAATACATATGATTTTTGTCATAGTACTATAATTATTTTATTTTTTTAATTACTACGAACCATAATAATTTGTGACGATCCAAATTAACGTCATTTTCACCCTATAATTTCGGTCTTAGGGTTGATAAAAATTTTCCAACGGTAAAATATGAGTAAGAATACCATTCCGAACATTTAAAAAAAAAATCAAGTCGATATGTGCAATATTAAAGAAATTAGGTTTTCATAGATTTTTGTTTAAGTCCAGGCTGCTTACGCATAGCTGTGAATACGTTGTTTTTTAACTCTGCGCACCAAATGTAGTAGAAAAACTGTATTTCTCAACAAAACTCTATACAATTATATTTTTCTGATAGATAATATCACACTGAATCTTTATATATACTAAACTTACCTTAACTTCAAATATTATCGCAGAAATCTCATTTTGAACGTAAATATTTGACATATTTTCATCGTTTTAGAGGGTTATTTTTGTTAATTTGTAAAATCTACTGTTTTATTATGTTCAAAAAATGATTTCTTCCAAAACATTCTAAGTACAAAAGCACTTTGCACATAATAATATTTGTTATAAATCGTTCTATCAGAAAAAAATAATATCATAGACTTGGAAATAATATTAAAGTTTTTAGAGCGTTATGTTCAAAAAGTAGATGGTAAAATCACCGTTAATTTGTAAAATCTGTTTTTTTATGTTCAAAAAATTATTTCTTCCAAAATATTCTAAGTACAAATGCACATTGCACATAATAATATTTGTTATGACTCGTTCTATCAGAAAAAAATAACTTCATAGACTTGGGAAAAATATAAGAGTTTTTAGAGCGTTTAGAAAAAATGTATATTGTGATAATCCAAAATATCGTAATTACAGTGGTTTCTTTTTTGAACATAAGTCTATTTTCCCTTTAATTTTTACCCAAACTTCTTCCAAAATATTCTAAGTACAAAGGCACATTGCACATAATAATATTTGTTATGACTCGTTCTATCTGAAAAAAATAACTTCATAGACTTGGGAAAAAAATAAAAGTTTTTAGAGCGTTATGTTCAAAAAGTAGATGGTAAAATCACCGTTAATTAGTAAAATCTACTGTTTTTTTATGTTCAAAAAATGATTTCTTCCAAAATATTCTAAGTACAAAAGCACATTGCACACAATAATATTTGTTATATCTCGTTCTATCAGAAAAAAATAATTTCATAGACTTGGGAAAAATATAAAAGTTTTTATAGCGTTATGTTCAAAAAGTAGATGGTAAAATCACCGTTAATTAGTAAAATCTACTGTTTTTTTATGTTCAAATAATGATTTCTTCCAAAATATTCCAAGTACATAAGCACATTGCACATAATAATTTTCGTTATATCTCGTTCTATCAGAAAAAAATAATTTCATAGACTTGGGAAAAAAATAAAAGTTTTTAGAGCGTTATGTTCAAAAAGTAGATGGTAAAATCACCGTTAATTTGTAAAATCTGTTTTATTATGTTCAAAAATTGATTTCTTCCAAAATATTCTAAGTACAAAGGCACATTGCACATAATAATATTTGTTATGACTCGTTCTATCAGAAAAAAATAACTTCATAGACTTGGGAAAAAAATAAAAGTTTTTAGAGCGTTATGTTCAAAAAGTAGATGGTAAAATCACCGTTAATTAGTAAAATCTACTGTTTTTTTATGTTCAAATAATGATTTCTTCCAAAATATTCCAAGTACATAAGCACATTGCACATAATAATTTTCGTTATAACTCTACCTATCAGGAAAAAATAACATTATAGACTTGTGAAAAATATTTAAGTTTTTCGAGCGTTATGTTCAAAAAGTAGATGGTAAAATCACCGTTAATTAGTAAAATCTACTGGTTTTTTTATGTTCAAAAAATGTTTTCCTCCAAAATACTCTAAGTACAAAAGCACATTGCACATAATAATATTTGTTATATCTCGTTCTATCAGAAAAAAATAATTTCATAGACTTGGGAAAAATATAAAAGTTTTTAGAGCGTTTAGAAAAAATGTATATTGTGATAATCCAAAATATCGTAATTACAGTGGTTTCTTTTTTGAACATAAGTCTATTTACCCTTTAATTTTTACCCAAACTTTATGAAATTATATTTTTCTGATAGACCATTTTACGACGAATAAATACATATGATTTTTGTCATAGTACTATAATTATTTTATTTTTTTAATTACTACGAACCATAATAATTTGTGACGATCCAAATTAACGTCATTTTCACCCTATAATTTCGGTCTTAGGGTTGATAAAAATTTTCCAACGGTAAAATATGAGTAAGAATACCATTCCGAACATTTAAAAAAAAAATCAAGTCGATATGTGCAATATTAAAGAAATTAGGTTTTCATAGATTTTTGTTTAAGTCCAGGCTGCTTACGCATAGCTGTGAATACGTTGTTTTTTAACTCTGCGCACCAAATGTAGTAGAAAAACTGTATTTCTCAACAAAACTCTATACAATTATATTTTTCTGATAGATAATATCACACTGAATCTTTATATATACTAAACTTACCTTAACTTCAAATATTATCGCAGAAATCTCATTTTGAACGTAAATATTTGACATATTTTCATCGTTTTAGAGGGTTATTTTTGTTAATTTGTAAAATCTACTGTTTTATTATGTTCAAAAAATGATTTCTTCCAAAACATTCTAAGTACAAAAGCACTTTGCACATAATAATATTTGTTATAAATCGTTCTATCAGAAAAAAATAATATCATAGACTTGGAAATAATATTAAAGTTTTTAGAGCGTTATGTTCAAAAAGTAGATGGTAAAATCACCGTTAATTTGTAAAATCTGTTTTTTTATGTTCAAAAAATTATTTCTTCCAAAATATTCTAAGTACAAATGCACATTGCACATAATAATATTTGTTATGACTCGTTCTATCAGAAAAAAATAACTTCATAGACTTGGGAAAAATATAAGAGTTTTTAGAGCGTTTAGAAAAAATGTATATTGTGATAATCCAAAATATCGTAATTACAGTGGTTTCTTTTTTGAACATAAGTCTATTTTCCCTTTAATTTTTACCCAAACTTCTTCCAAAATATTCTAAGTACAAAGGCACATTGCACATAATAATATTTGTTATGACTCGTTCTATCTGAAAAAAATAACTTCATAGACTTGGGAAAAAAATAAAAGTTTTTAGAGCGTTATGTTCAAAAAGTAGATGGTAAAATCACCGTTAATTAGTAAAATCTACTGTTTTTTTATGTTCAAAAAATGATTTCTTCCAAAATATTCTAAGTACAAAAGCACATTGCACACAATAATATTTGTTATATCTCGTTCTATCAGAAAAAAATAATTTCATAGACTTGGGAAAAATATAAAAGTTTTTATAGCGTTATGTTCAAAAAGTAGATGGTAAAATCACCGTTAATTAGTAAAATCTACTGTTTTTTTATGTTCAAATAATGATTTCTTCCAAAATATTCCAAGTACATAAGCACATTGCACATAATAATTTTCGTTATATCTCGTTCTATCAGAAAAAAATAATTTCATAGACTTGGGAAAAAAATAAAAGTTTTTAGAGCGTTATGTTCAAAAAGTAGATGGTAAAATCACCGTTAATTTGTAAAATCTGTTTTTTTATGTTCAAAAAATTATTTCTTCCAAAATATTCTAAGTACAAAGGCACATTGCACATAATAATATTTGTTATGACTCGTTCTATCAGAAAAAAATAACTTCATAGACTTGGGAAAAAAATAAAAGTTTTTAGAGCGTTATGTTCAAAAAGTAGATGGTAAAATCACCGTTAATTAGTAAAATCTACTGTTTTTTTATGTTCAAATAATGATTTCTTCCAAAATATTCCAAGTACATAAGCACATTGCACATAATAATTTTCGTTATAACTCTACCTATCAGGAAAAAATAACATTATAGACTTGTGAAAAATATTTAAGTTTTTCGAGCGTTATGTTCAAAAAGTAGATGGTAAAATCACCGTTAATTAGTAAAATCTACTGGTTTTTTTATGTTCAAAAAATGTTTTCCTCCAAAATACTCTAAGTACAAAAGCACATTGCACATAATAATATTTGTTATATCTCGTTCTATCAGAAAAAAATAATTTCATAGACTTGGGAAAAATATAAAAGTTTTTAGAGCGTTTAGAAAAAATGTATATTGTGATAATCCAAAATATCGTAATTACAGTGGTTTCTTTTTTGAACATAAGTCTATTTACCCTTTAATTTTTACCCAAACTTTATGAAATTATATTTTTCTGATAGACCATTTTACGACGAATAAATACATATGATTTTTGTCATAGTACTATAATTATTTTATTTTTTTAATTACTACGAACCATAATAATTTGTGACGATCCAAATTAACGTCATTTTCACCCTATAATTTCGGTCTTAGGGTTGATAAAAATTTTCCAACGGTAAAATATGAGTAAGAATACCATTCCGAACATTTAAAAAAAAAATCAAGTCGATATGTGCAATATTAAAGAAATTAGGTTTTCATAGATTTTTGTTTAAGTCCAGGCTGCTTACGCATAGCTGTGAATACGTTGTTTTTTAACTCTGCGCACCAAATGTAGTAGAAAAACTGTATTTCTCAACAAAACTCTATACAATTATATTTTTCTGATAGATAATATCACACTGAATCTTTATATATACTAAACTTACCTTAACTTCAAATATTTTCGCAGAAATCTCATTTTGAACGTAAATATTTGACATATTTTCATCGTTTTAGAGGGTTATTTTTGTTAATTTGTAAAATCTACTGTTTTATTATGTTCAAAAAATGATTTCTTCCAAAACATTCTAAGTACAAAAGCACATTGCACATAATAATATTTGTTATAAATCGTTCTATCAGAAAAAAATAATATCATAGACTTGGAAATAATATTAAAATTTTTAGAGCGTTATGTTCAAAAAGTAGATGGTAAAATCACCGTTAATTTGTAAAAATGTTTTTTTATGTTCAAAAAATTATTTCTTCCAAAATATTCTAAGTACAAATGCACATTGCACACAATAATATTTGTTATGACTCGTTCTATCAGAAAAAAATAACTTCATAGACTTGGGAAAAATATAAGAGTTTTTAGAGCGTTTAGAAAAAATGTATATTGTGATAATCCAAAATATCGTAATTACAGTGGTTTCTTTTTTGAACATAAGTCTATTTTCCCTTTAATTTTTACCCAAACTTCTTCCAAAATATTCTAAGTACAAAGGCACATTGCACATAATAATATTTGTTATGACTCGTTCTATCTGAAAAAAATAACTTCATAGACTTGGGAAAAAAATAAAAGTTTTTAGAGCGTTATGTTCAAAAAGTAGATGGTAAAATCACCGTTAATTAGTAAAATCTACTGTTTTTTTATGTTCAAAAAATGATTTCTTCCAAAATATTCTAAGTACAAAAGCACATTGCACATAATAATATTTGTTATATCTCGTTCTATCAGAAAAAAATAATTTCATAGACTTGGGAAAAATATAAAAGTTTTTAGAGCGTTATGTTCAAAAAGTAGATGGTAAAATTACCGTTTATGAGTAAAATCAATGGTTTTTTTATGTTCAAATAATGATTTCTTCCAAAACATTCTAAGTACAAAAGCACATTGCAAATAATAATATTTGTTATAAATCGTTCTATCAGAAAAAAATAATATCATAGACTTGGAAATAATATTAAAGTTTTTATAGCGTTATGTTCAAAAAGTAGATGGTAAAATCACCGTTAATTAGTAAAATCTACTGTTTTTTTATGTTCAAATAATGATTTCTTCCAAAATATTCCAAGTACATAAGCACATTGCACATAATAATTTTCGTTATATCTCGTTCTATCAGAAAAAAATAATTTCATAGACTTGGGAAAAAAATAAAAGTTTTTAGAGCGTTATGTTCAAAAAGTAGATGGTAAAATCACCGTTAATTTGTAAAATCTGTTTTATTATGTTCAAAAATTGATTTCTTCCAAAATATTCTAAGTACAAAGGCACATTGCACATAATAATATTTGTTATGACTCGTTCTATCAGAAAAAAATAACTTCATAGACTTGGGAAAAAAATAAAAGTTTTTAGAGCGTTATGTTCAAAAAGTAGATGGTAAAATCACCGTTAATTAGTAAAATCTACTGTTTTTTTATGTTCAAATAATGATTTCTTCCAAAATATTCCAAGTACATAAGCACATTGCACATAATAATTTTCGTTATAACTCTACCTATCAGGAAAAAATAACATTATAGACTTGTGAAAAATATTTAAGTTTTTCGAGCGTTATGTTCAAAAAGTAGATGGTAAAATCACCGTTAATTAGTAAAATCTACTGGTTTTTTTATGTTCAAAAAATGTTTTCCTCCAAAATACTCTAAGTACAAAAGCACATTGCACATAATAATATTTGTTATATCTCGTTCTATCAGAAAAAAATAATTTCATAGACTTGGGAAAAATATAAAAGTTTTTAGAGCGTTTAGAAAAAATGTATATTGTGATAATCCAAAATATCGTAATTACAGTGGTTTCTTTTTTGAACATAAGTCTATTTACCCTTTAATTTTTACCCAAACTTTATGAAATTATATTTTTCTGATAGACCATTTTACGACGAATAAATACATATGATTTTTGTCATAGTACTATAATTATTTTATTTTTTTAATTACTACGAACCATAATAATTTGTGACGATCCAAATTAACGTCATTTTCACCCTATAATTTCGGTCTTAGGGTTGATAAAAATTTTCCAACGGTAAAATATGAGTAAGAATACCATTCCGAACATTTAAAAAAAAAATCAAGTCGATATGTGCAATATTAAAGAAATTAGGTTTTCATAGATTTTTGTTTAAGTCCAGGCTGCTTACGCATAGCTGTGAATACGTTGTTTTTTAACTCTGCGCACCAAATGTAGTAGAAAAACTGTATTTCTCAACAAAACTCTATACAATTATATTTTTCTGATAGATAATATCACACTGAATCTTTATATATACTAAACTTACCTTAACTTCAAATATTATCGCAGAAATCTCATTTTGAACGTAAATATTTGACATATTTTCATCGTTTTAGAGGGTTATTTTTGTTAATTTGTAAAATCTACTGTTTTATTATGTTCAAAAAATGATTTCTTCCAAAACATTCTAAGTACAAAAGCACTTTGCACATAATAATATTTGTTATAAATCGTTCTATCAGAAAAAAATAATATCATAGACTTGGAAATAATATTAAAGTTTTTAGAGCGTTATGTTCAAAAAGTAGATGGTAAAATCACCGTTAATTTGTAAAATCTGTTTTTTTATGTTCAAAAAATTATTTCTTCCAAAATATTCTAAGTACAAATGCACATTGCACATAATAATATTTGTTATGACTCGTTCTATCAGAAAAAAATAACTTCATAGACTTGGGAAAAATATAAGAGTTTTTAGAGCGTTTAGAAAAAATGTATATTGTGATAATCCAAAATATCGTAATTACAGTGGTTTCTTTTTTGAACATAAGTCTATTTTCCCTTTAATTTTTACCCAAACTTCTTCCAAAATATTCTAAGTACAAAGGCACATTGCACATAATAATATTTGTTATGACTCGTTCTATCTGAAAAAAATAACTTCATAGACTTGGGAAAAAAATAAAAGTTTTTAGAGCGTTATGTTCAAAAAGTAGATGGTAAAATCACCGTTAATTAGTAAAATCTACTGTTTTTTTATGTTCAAAAAATGATTTCTTCCAAAATATTCTAAGTACAAAAGCACATTGCACACAATAATATTTGTTATATCTCGTTCTATCAGAAAAAAATAATTTCATAGACTTGGGAAAAATATAAAAGTTTTTATAGCGTTATGTTCAAAAAGTAGATGGTAAAATCACCGTTAATTAGTAAAATCTACTGTTTTTTTATGTTCAAATAATGATTTCTTCCAAAATATTCCAAGTACATAAGCACATTGCACATAATAATTTTCGTTATATCTCGTTCTATCAGAAAAAAATAATTTCATAGACTTGGGAAAAAAATAAAAGTTTTTAGAGCGTTATGTTCAAAAAGTAGATGGTAAAATCACCGTTAATTTGTAAAATCTGTTTTTTTATGTTCAAAAAATTATTTCTTCCAAAATATTCTAAGTACAAAGGCACATTGCACATAATAATATTTGTTATGACTCGTTCTATCAGAAAAAAATAACTTCATAGACTTGGGAAAAAAATAAAAGTTTTTAGAGCGTTATGTTCAAAAAGTAGATGGTAAAATCACCGTTAATTAGTAAAATCTACTGTTTTTTTATGTTCAAATAATGATTTCTTCCAAAATATTCCAAGTACATAAGCACATTGCACATAATAATTTTCGTTATAACTCTACCTATCAGGAAAAAATAACATTATAGACTTGTGAAAAATATTTAAGTTTTTCGAGCGTTATGTTCAAAAAGTAGATGGTAAAATCACCGTTAATTAGTAAAATCTACTGGTTTTTTTATGTTCAAAAAATGTTTTCCTCCAAAATACTCTAAGTACAAAAGCACATTGCACATAATAATATTTGTTATATCTCGTTCTATCAGAAAAAAATAATTTCATAGACTTGGGAAAAATATAAAAGTTTTTAGAGCGTTTAGAAAAAATGTATATTGTGATAATCCAAAATATCGTAATTACAGTGGTTTCTTTTTTGAACATAAGTCTATTTACCCTTTAATTTTTACCCAAACTTTATGAAATTATATTTTTCTGATAGACCATTTTACGACGAATAAATACATATGATTTTTGTCATAGTACTATAATTATTTTATTTTTTTAATTACTACGAACCATAATAATTTGTGACGATCCAAATTAACGTCATTTTCACCCTATAATTTCGGTCTTAGGGTTGATAAAAATTTTCCAACGGTAAAATATGAGTAAGAATACCATTCCGAACATTTAAAAAAAAAATCAAGTCGATATGTGCAATATTAAAGAAATTAGGTTTTCATAGATTTTTGTTTAAGTCCAGGCTGCTTACGCATAGCTGTGAATACGTTGTTTTTTAACTCTGCGCACCAAATGTAGTAGAAAAACTGTATTTCTCAACAAAACTCTATACAATTATATTTTTCTGATAGATAATATCACACTGAATCTTTATATATACTAAACTTACCTTAACTTCAAATATTATCGCAGAAATCTCATTTTGAACGTAAATATTTGACATATTTTCATCGTTTTAGAGGGTTATTTTTGTTAATTTGTAAAATCTACTGTTTTATTATGTTCAAAAAATGATTTCTTCCAAAACATTCTAAGTACAAAAGCACTTTGCACATAATAATATTTGTTATAAATCGTTCTATCAGAAAAAAATAATATCATAGACTTGGAAATAATATTAAAGTTTTTAGAGCGTTATGTTCAAAAAGTAGATGGTAAAATCACCGTTAATTTGTAAAATCTGTTTTTTTATGTTCAAAAAATTATTTCTTCCAAAATATTCTAAGTACAAATGCACATTGCACATAATAATATTTGTTATGACTCGTTCTATCAGAAAAAAATAACTTCATAGACTTGGGAAAAATATAAGAGTTTTTAGAGCGTTTAGAAAAAATGTATATTGTGATAATCCAAAATATCGTAATTACAGTGGTTTCTTTTTTGAACATAAGTCTATTTTCCCTTTAATTTTTACCCAAACTTCTTCCAAAATATTCTAAGTACAAAGGCACATTGCACATAATAATATTTGTTATGACTCGTTCTATCTGAAAAAAATAACTTCATAGACTTGGGAAAAAAATAAAAGTTTTTAGAGCGTTATGTTCAAAAAGTAGATGGTAAAATCACCGTTAATTAGTAAAATCTACTGTTTTTTTATGTTCAAAAAATGATTTCTTCCAAAATATTCTAAGTACAAAAGCACATTGCACACAATAATATTTGTTATATCTCGTTCTATCAGAAAAAAATAATTTCATAGACTTGGGAAAAATATAAAAGTTTTTATAGCGTTATGTTCAAAAAGTAGATGGTAAAATCACTGTTAATTAGTAAAATCTACTGTTTTTTTATGTTCAAATAATGATTTCTTCCAAAATATTCCAAGTACATAAGCACATTGCACATAATAATTTTCGTTATAACTCTACCTATCAGGAAAAAATAACATTATAGACTTGTGAAAAATATTTAAGTTTTTCGAGCGTTATGTTCAAAAAGTAGATGGTAAAATCACCGTTAATTAGTAAAATCTACTGGTTTTTTTATGTTCAAAAAATGATTTCCTCCAAAATACTCTAAGTACAAAAGCACATTGCACATAATAATATTTGTTATATCTCGTTCTATCAGAAAAAAATAATTTCATAGACTTGGGAAAAATAAAAAAGTTTTTAGAGCGTTTAGAAAAAATGTATATTGTGATAATCCAAAATATCGTAATTACAGTGGTTTCTTTTTTGAACATAAGTCTATTTACCCTTTAATTTTTACCCAAACTTTATGAAATTATATTTTTCTGATAGACCATTTTTACGACGAATAAATACATATGATTTTTGTCATAGTACTATAATTATTTTATTTTTTTAATTACTACGAACCATAATAATTTGTGACGATCCAAATTAACGTCATTTTCACCCTATA
Organism: Metopolophium dirhodum; assembly: GCF_019925205.1. Classification (NCBI taxonomy): domain Eukaryota; kingdom Metazoa; phylum Arthropoda; class Insecta; order Hemiptera; family Aphididae; genus Metopolophium; species Metopolophium dirhodum. The sequence goes on from NC_083560.1 coordinate 142,509,040, forward strand.
ATTTCGGTCTTAGGGTTGATAAAAATTTTCCAACGGTAAAATATGAGTAAGAATACCATTCCGAACATTTAAAAAAAAAATCAAGTCGATATGTGCAATATTAAAGAAATTAGGTTTTCATAGATTTTTGTTTAAGTCCAGGCTGCTTACGCATAGCTGTGAATACGTTGTTTTTTAACTCTGCGCACCAAATGTAGTAGAAAAACTGTATTTCTCAACAAAACTCTATACAATTATATTTTTCTGATAGATAATATCACACTGAATCTTTATATATACTAAACTTACCTTAACTTCAAATATTTTCGCAGAAATCTCATTTTGAACGTAAATTTTCTGACATATTTTCATCGTTTTAGAGGGTTATTTTTGTTAATTTGTAAAATCTACTGTTTTATTATGTTCAAAAAATGATTTCTTCCAAAACATTCTAAGTACAAAAGCACATTGCACATAATAATATTTGTTATAAATCGTTCTATCAGAAAAAAATAATATCATAGACTTGGAAATAATATTAAAGTTTTTAGAGCGTTATGTTCAAAAAGCAGATGGTAAAATCACCGTTAATTTGTAAAATCTGTTTTTTTATGTTCAAAAAATTATTTCTTCCAAAATATTCTAAGTACAAAAGCACATTGCACATAATAATATTTGTTATAAATCGTTCTATCAGAAAAAAATAATATCATAGACTTGGAAATAATATTAAAGTTTTTAGAGCGTTATGTTCAAAAAGTAGATGGTAAAATCACCGTTAATTTGTAAAATCTGTTTTTTTATGTTCAAAAAATTATTTCTTCCAAAAAATTCTAAGTACAAATGCACATTGCACACAATAATATTTGTTATGACTCGTTCTATCAGAAAAAAATAACTTCATAGACTTGGGAAAAATATAAGAGTTTTTAGAGCGTTTAGAAAAAATGTATATTGTGATAATCCAAAATATCGTAATTACAGTGGTTTCTTTTTTGAACATAAGTCTATTTTCCCTTTAATTTTTACCCAAACTTCTTCCAAAATATTCTAAGTACAAAGGCACATTGCACATAATAATATTTGTTATGACTCGTTCTATCTGAAAAAAATAACTTCATAGACTTGGGAAAAAAATAAAAGTTTTTAGAGCGTTATGTTCAAAAAGTAGATGGTAAAATCACCGTTAATTAGTAAAATCTACTGTTTTTTTATGTTCAAAAAATGATTTCTTCCAAAATATTCTAAGTACAAAAGCACATTGCACATAATAATATTTGTTATATCTCGTTCTATCAGAAAAAAATAATTTCATAGACTTGGGAAAAATATAAAAGTTTTTAGAGCGTTATGTTCAAAAAGTAGATGGTAAAATTACCGTTTATGAGTAAAATCAATGGTTTTTTTATGTTCAAATAATGATTTCTTCCAAAACATTCTAAGTACAAAAGCACATTGCAAATAATAATATTTGTTATAAATCGTTCTATCAGAAAAAAATAATATCATAGACTTGGAAATAATATTAAAGTTTTTATAGCGTTATGTTCAAAAAGTAGATGGTAAAATCACCGTTAATTAGTAAAATCTACTGTTTTTTTATGTTCAAATAATGATTTCTTCCAAAATATTCCAAGTACATAAGCACATTGCACATAATAATTTTCGTTATATCTCGTTCTATCAGAAAAAAATAATTTCATAGACTTGGGAAAAAAATAAAAGTTTTTAGAGCGTTATGTTCAAAAAGTAGATGGTAAAATCACCGTTAATTTGTAAAATCTGTTTTATTATGTTCAAAAATTGATTTCTTCCAAAATATTCTAAGTACAAAGGCACATTGCACATAATAATATTTGTTATGACTCGTTCTATCAGAAAAAAATAACTTCATAGACTTGGGAAAAAAATAAAAGTTTTTAGAGCGTTATGTTCAAAAAGTAGATGGTAAAATCACCGTTAATTAGTAAAATCTACTGTTTTTTTATGTTCAAATAATGATTTCTTCCAAAATATTCCAAGTACATAAGCACATTGCACATAATAATTTTCGTTATAACTCTACCTATCAGGAAAAAATAACATTATAGACTTGTGAAAAATATTTAAGTTTTTCGAGCGTTATGTTCAAAAAGTAGATGGTAAAATCACCGTTAATTAGTAAAATCTACTGGTTTTTTTATGTTCAAAAAATGTTTTCCTCCAAAATACTCTAAGTACAAAAGCACATTGCACATAATAATATTTGTTATATCTCGTTCTATCAGAAAAAAATAATTTCATAGACTTGGGAAAAATATAAAAGTTTTTAGAGCGTTTAGAAAAAATGTATATTGTGATAATCCAAAATATCGTAATTACAGTGGTTTCTTTTTTGAACATAAGTCTATTTACCCTTTAATTTTTACCCAAACTTTATGAAATTATATTTTTCTGATAGACCATTTTACGACGAATAAATACATATGATTTTTGTCATAGTACTATAATTATTTTATTTTTTTAATTACTACGAACCATAATAATTTGTGACGATCCAAATTAACGTCATTTTCACCCTATAATTTCGGTCTTAGGGTTGATAAAAATTTTCCAACGGTAAAATATGAGTAAGAATACCATTCCGAACATTTAAAAAAAAAATCAAGTCGATATGTGCAATATTAAAGAAATTAGGTTTTCATAGATTTTTGTTTAAGTCCAGGCTGCTTACGCATAGCTGTGAATACGTTGTTTTTTAACTCTGCGCACCAAATGTAGTAGAAAAACTGTATTTCTCAACAAAACTCTATACAATTATATTTTTCTGATAGATAATATCACACTGAATCTTTATATATACTAAACTTACCTTAACTTCAAATATTATCGCAGAAATCTCATTTTGAACGTAAATATTTGACATATTTTCATCGTTTTAGAGGGTTATTTTTGTTAATTTGTAAAATCTACTGTTTTATTATGTTCAAAAAATGATTTCTTCCAAAACATTCTAAGTACAAAAGCACTTTGCACATAATAATATTTGTTATAAATCGTTCTATCAGAAAAAAATAATATCATAGACTTGGAAATAATATTAAAGTTTTTAGAGCGTTATGTTCAAAAAGTAGATGGTAAAATCACCGTTAATTTGTAAAATCTGTTTTTTTATGTTCAAAAAATTATTTCTTCCAAAATATTCTAAGTACAAATGCACATTGCACATAATAATATTTGTTATGACTCGTTCTATCAGAAAAAAATAACTTCATAGACTTGGGAAAAATATAAGAGTTTTTAGAGCGTTTAGAAAAAATGTATATTGTGATAATCCAAAATATCGTAATTACAGTGGTTTCTTTTTTGAACATAAGTCTATTTTCCCTTTAATTTTTACCCAAACTTCTTCCAAAATATTCTAAGTACAAAGGCACATTGCACATAATAATATTTGTTATGACTCGTTCTATCTGAAAAAAATAACTTCATAGACTTGGGAAAAAAATAAAAGTTTTTAGAGCGTTATGTTCAAAAAGTAGATGGTAAAATCACCGTTAATTAGTAAAATCTACTGTTTTTTTATGTTCAAAAAATGATTTCTTCCAAAATATTCTAAGTACAAAAGCACATTGCACACAATAATATTTGTTATATCTCGTTCTATCAGAAAAAAATAATTTCATAGACTTGGGAAAAATATAAAAGTTTTTATAGCGTTATGTTCAAAAAGTAGATGGTAAAATCACCGTTAATTAGTAAAATCTACTGTTTTTTTATGTTCAAATAATGATTTCTTCCAAAATATTCCAAGTACATAAGCACATTGCACATAATAATTTTCGTTATATCTCGTTCTATCAGAAAAAAATAATTTCATAGACTTGGGAAAAAAATAAAAGTTTTTAGAGCGTTATGTTCAAAAAGTAGATGGTAAAATCACCGTTAATTTGTAAAATCTGTTTTTTTTATGTTCAAAAAATTATTTCTTCCAAAATATTCTAAGTACAAAGGCACATTGCACATAATAATATTTGTTATGACTCGTTCTATCAGAAAAAAATAACTTCATAGACTTGGGAAAAAAATAAAAGTTTTTAGAGCGTTATGTTCAAAAAGTAGATGGTAAAATCACCGTTAATTAGTAAAATCTACTGTTTTTTTATGTTCAAATAATGATTTCTTCCAAAATATTCCAAGTACATAAGCACATTGCACATAATAATTTTCGTTATAACTCTACCTATCAGGAAAAAATAACATTATAGACTTGTGAAAAATATTTAAGTTTTTCGAGCGTTATGTTCAAAAAGTAGATGGTAAAATCACCGTTAATTAGTAAAATCTACTGGTTTTTTTATGTTCAAAAAATGTTTTCCTCCAAAATACTCTAAGTACAAAAGCACATTGCACATAATAATATTTGTTATATCTCGTTCTATCAGAAAAAAATAATTTCATAGACTTGGGAAAAATATAAAAGTTTTTAGAGCGTTTAGAAAAAATGTATATTGTGATAATCCAAAATATCGTAATTACAGTGGTTTCTTTTTTGAACATAAGTCTATTTACCCTTTAATTTTTACCCAAACTTTATGAAATTATATTTTTCTGATAGACCATTTTACGACGAATAAATACATATGATTTTTGTCATAGTACTATAATTATTTTATTTTTTTAATTACTACGAACCATAATAATTTGTGACGATCCAAATTAACGTCATTTTCACCCTATAATTTCGGTCTTAGGGTTGATAAAAATTTTCCAACGGTAAAATATGAGTAAGAATACCATTCCGAACATTTAAAAAAAAAATCAAGTCGATATGTGCAATATTAAAGAAATTAGGTTTTCATAGATTTTTGTTTAAGTCCAGGCTGCTTACGCATAGCTGTGAATACGTTGTTTTTTAACTCTGCGCACCAAATGTAGTAGAAAAACTGTATTTCTCAACAAAACTCTATACAATTATATTTTTCTGATAGATAATATCACACTGAATCTTTATATATACTAAACTTACCTTAACTTCAAATATTTTCGCAGAAATCTCATTTTGAACGTAAATATTTGACATATTTTCATCGTTTTAGAGGGTTATTTTTGTTAATTTGTAAAATCTACTGTTTTATTATGTTCAAAAAATGATTTCTTCCAAAACATTCTAAGTACAAAAGCACATTGCACATAATAATATTTGTTATAAATCGTTCTATCAGAAAAAAATAATATCATAGACTTGGAAATAATATTAAAATTTTTAGAGCGTTATGTTCAAAAAGTAGATGGTAAAATCACCGTTAATTTGTAAAAATGTTTTTTTATGTTCAAAAAATTATTTCTTCCAAAATATTCTAAGTACAAATGCACATTGCACACAATAATATTTGTTATGACTCGTTCTATCAGAAAAAAATAACTTCATAGACTTGGGAAAAATATAAGAGTTTTTAGAGCGTTTAGAAAAAATGTATATTGTGATAATCCAAAATATCGTAATTACAGTGGTTTCTTTTTTGAACATAAGTCTATTTTCCCTTTAATTTTTACCCAAACTTCTTCCAAAATATTCTAAGTACAAAGGCACATTGCACATAATAATATTTGTTATGACTCGTTCTATCTGAAAAAAATAACTTCATAGACTTGGGAAAAAAATAAAAGTTTTTAGAGCGTTATGTTCAAAAAGTAGATGGTAAAATCACTGTTAATTAGTAAAATCTACTGTTTTTTTATGTTCAAAAAATGATTTCTTCCAAAACATTCTAAGTACAAAGGCACATTGCACATAATAATATTTGTTATGACTCGTTCTATCAGAAAAAAATAATTTCATAGACTTGGGAAAAAAATAAAAGTTTTTAGAGCGTTATGTTCAAAAAGTAGATGGTAAAATCACCGGTAATTAGTAAAATCTACTGTTTTTTTATGTTCAAATAATGATTTCTTCCAAAATATTCCAAGTACATAAGCACATTGCACATAATAATTTTCGTTATAACTCTACCTATCAGGAAAAAAATAACATTATAGACTTGTGAAAAATATTTAAGTTTTTCGAGCGTTATGTTCAAAAAGTAGATGGTAAAATCACCGTTAATTAGTAAAATCTACTGTTTTATTATGTTCAAAAAATGATTTCTTCCAAAACATTCTAAGTACAAAAGCACATTGCAAATAATAATATTTGTTATAAATCGTTCTATCAGAAAAAAATAATATCATAGACTTGGAAATAATATTAAAGTTTTTAGAGCGTTATGATCAAAAAGTAGATGGTAAAATCACCGTTAATTTGTAAAATCTGTTTTATTATGTTCAAAAATTGATTTCTTCCAAAATATTCTAAGTACAAAGGCACATTGCACATAATAATATTTGTTATGACTCGTTCTATCAGAAAAAAATAACTTCATAGACTTGGGAAAAAAATAAAAGTTTTTAGAGCGTTATGTTCAAAAAGTAGATGGTAAAATCACCGTTAATTAGTAAAATCTACTGTTTTTTTATGTTCAAATAATGATTTCTTCCAAAATATTCCAAGTACATAAGCACATTGCACATAATAATTTTCGTTATAACTCTACCTATCAGGAAAAAATAACATTATAGACTTGTGAAAAATATTTAAGTTTTTCGAGCGTTATGTTCAAAAAGTAGATGGTAAAATCACCGTTAATTAGTAAAATCTACTGGTTTTTTTATGTTCAAAAAATGATTTCCTCCAAAATACTCTAAGTACAAAAGCACATTGCACATAATAATATTTGTTATATCTCGTTCTATCAGAAAAAAATAATTTCATAGACTTGGGAAAAATAAAAAAGTTTTTAGAGCGTTTAGAAAAAATGTATATTGTGATAATCCAAAATATCGTAATTACAGTGGTTTCTTTTTTGAACATAAGTCTATTTACCCTTTAATTTTTACCCAAACTTTATGAAATTATATTTTTCTGATAGACCATTTTTACGACGAATAAATACATATGATTTTTGTCATAGTACTATAATTATTTTATTTTTTTAATTACTACGAACCATAATAATTTGTGACGATCCAAATTAACGTCATTTTCACCCTATAATTTCGGTCTTAGGGTTGATAAAAATTTTCCAACGGTAAAATATGAGTAAGAATACCATTCCGAACATTTAAAAAAAAAATCAAGTCGATATGTGCAATATTAAAGAAATTAGGTTTTCATAGATTTTTGTTTAAGTCCAGGCTGCTTACGCATAGCTGTGAATACGTTGTTTTTTAACTCTGCGCACCAAATGTAGTAGAAAAACTGTATTTCTCAACAAAACTCTATACAATTATATTTTTCTGATAGATAATATCACACTGAATCTTTATATATACTAAACTTACCTTAACTTCAAATATTTTCGCAGAAATCTCATTTTGAACGTAAATTTTCTGACATATTTTCATCGTTTTAGAGGGTTATTTTTGTTAATTTGTAAAATCTACTGTTTTATTATGTTCAAAAAATGATTTCTTCCAAAACATTCTAAGTACAAAAGCACATTGCACATAATAATATTTGTTATAAATCGTTCTATCAGAAAAAAATAATATCATAGACTTGGAAATAATATTAAAGTTTTTAGAGCGTTATGTTCAAAAAGCAGATGGTAAAATCACCGTTAATTTGTAAAATCTGTTTTTTTATGTTCAAAAAATTATTTCTTCCAAAATATTCTAAGTACAAAAGCACATTGCACATAATAATATTTGTTATAAATCGTTCTATCAGAAAAAAATAATATCATAGACTTGGAAATAATATTAAAGTTTTTAGAGCGTTATGTTCAAAAAGTAGATGGTAAAATCACCGTTAATTTGTAAAATCTGTTTTTTTATGTTCAAAAAATTATTTCTTCCAAAAAATTCTAAGTACAAATGCACATTGCACACAATAATATTTGTTATGACTCGTTCTATCAGAAAAAAATAACTTCATAGACTTGGGAAAAATATAAGAGTTTTTAGAGCGTTTAGAAAAAATGTATATTGTGATAATCCAAAATATCGTAATTACAGTGGTTTCTTTTTTGAACATAAGTCTATTTTCCCTTTAATTTTTACCCAAACTTCTTCCAAAATATTCTAAGTACAAAGGCACATTGCACATAATAATATTTGTTATGACTCGTTCTATCTGAAAAAAATAACTTCATAGACTTGGGAAAAAAATAAAAGTTTTTAGAGCGTTATGTTCAAAAAGTAGATGGTAAAATCACCGTTAATTAGTAAAATCTACTGTTTTTTTATGTTCAAAAAATGATTTCTTCCAAAATATTCTAAGTACAAAAGCACATTGCACATAATAATATTTGTTATATCTCGTTCTATCAGAAAAAAATAATTTCATAGACTTGGGAAAAATATAAAAGTTTTTAGAGCGTTATGTTCAAAAAGTAGATGGTAAAATTACCGTTTATGAGTAAAATCAATGGTTTTTTTTATGTTCAAATAATGATTTCTTCCAAAACATTCTAAGTACAAAAGCACATTGCAAATAATAATATTTGTTATAAATCGTTCTATCAGAAAAAAATAATATCATAGACTTGGAAATAATATTAAAGTTTTTAGAGCGTTATGTTCAAAAAGTAGATGGTAAAATCACCGTTAATTAGTAAAATCTACTGTTTTTTTATGTTCAAATAATGATTTCTTCCAAAATATTCCAAGTACATAAGCACATTGCACATAATAATTTTCGTTATAACTCTACCTATCAGGAAAAAATAACATTATAGACTTGTGAAAAATATTTAAGTTTTTCGAGCGTTATGTTCAAAAAGTAGATGGTAAAATCACCGTTAATTAGTAAAATCTACTGGTTTTTTTATGTTCAAAAAATGATTTCCTCCAAAATACTCTAAGTACAAAAGCACATTGCACATAATAATATTTGTTATATCTCGTTCTATCAGAAAAAAATAATTTCATAGACTTGGGAAAAATAAAAAAGTTTTTAGAGCGTTTAGAAAAAATGTATATTGTGATAATCCAAAATATCGTAATTACAGTGGTTTCTTTTTTGAACATAAGTCTATTTACCCTTTAATTTTTACCCAAACTTTATGAAATTATATTTTTCTGATAGACCATTTTTACGACGAATAAATACATATGATTTTTGTCATAGTACTATAATTATTTTATTTTTTTAATTACTACGAACCATAATAATTTGTGACGATCCAAATTAACGTCATTTTCACCCTATAATTTCGGTCTTAGGGTTGATAAAAATTTTCCAACGGTAAATTATGAGTAAGAATACCATTCCGAACATTTAAAAAAAAAATCAAGTCGATATGTGCAATATTAAAGAAATTAGGTTTTCATAGATTTTTGTTTAAGTCCAGGCTGCTTACGCATAGCTGTGAATACGTTGTTTTTTAACTCTGCGCACCAAATGTAGTAGAAAAACTGTATTTCTCAACAAAACTCTATACAATTATATTTTTCTGATAGATAATATCACACTGAATCTTTATATATACTAAACTTACCTTAACTTCAAATATTTTCGCAGAAATCTCATTTTGAACGTAAATTTTCTGACATATTTTCATCGTTTTAGAGGGTTATTTTTGTTAATTTGTAAAATCTACTGTTTTATTATGTTCAAAAAATGATTTCTTCCAAAACATTCTAAGTACAAAAGCACATTGCACATAATAATATTTGTTATAAATCGTTCTATCAGAAAAAAATAATATCATAGACTTGGAAATAATATTAAAGTTTTTAGAGCGTTATGTTCAAAAAGCAGATGGTAAAATCACCGTTAATTAGTAAAATCTACTGTTTTTTTATGTTCAAAAAATGATTTCTTCCAAAATATTCTAAGTACAAAAGCACATTGCACATAATAATTTTCGTTATAACTCTACCTATCAGGAAAAAATAACATTATAGACTTGTGAAAAATATTTAAGTTTTTCGAGCGTTATGTTCAAAAAGTAGATGGTAAAATCACCGTTAATTAGTAAAATCTACTGTTTTTTTATGTTCAAATAATGATTTCTTCCAAAATATTCCAAGTACATAAGCACATTGCACATAATAATTTTCGTTATAACTCTACCTATCAGGAAAAAATAACATTATAGACTTGTGAAAAATATTTAAGTTTTTCGAGCGTTATGTTCAAAAAGTAGATGGTAAAATCACCGTTAATTAGTAAAATCTACTGTTTTATTATTTTCAAAAAATGATTTCTTCCAAAACATTCTAAGTACAAAATGTTTCCTAATGTTCCTAATGTTTCCTAACGATCGTCATTCAAGGGATAAAAACTTTAAGTTCTTTCGGAGTGACTTTGACAAATATGATATCAAACTAGACAGGTGGTTCAATCCAATGGACGAATATAGATTTACACCGTCATGTAAAACAACGCTGAGCGATATTCATCTTGTCCATGAATCATATTTTTATCCAACATATCCAACTACAAACGAACATCAACCATGTTTACCCCGCAAAAGAGCAGTTTGTGAAGACTATGTTGAACTCTCACCACCGCACCGTAACCGCAGACGAATTCAAGAAGCACCGGAAAATGACGACGCTGATCGGTTATGCAATGAAGTAAATTTTGTTAAAATTTTATAAATAATAATACATTATAGTATAATATAATATATTATAGTTTAATTTTTGTTTTTTTTTTAATTTCAAACTAGTTTACAATTAATTTATTTAATAGATAGCAGAAACACAAGATGAGGACGACGCTGATCGGTTATGCAATGAAGTAAATTTTGTTAAAATTTTATAAATAATAATACATTATAGTATAATATAATATATTATAGTTTAATTTTTGTTTTTTTTTTAATTTCAAACTAGTTTACAATTAATTTATTTAATAGATAGCAGAAACACAAGATGAGGACGGCAGACTGAATGAATCGGTTGAACACTTACATTGTAGAGATGCATCACACCTGTTTGTGGTTGGAGAAGGTGTAAATGCAACAATCCCAACTGACCCATATTTAGCAGGATTTATAACACGAATAGACGGGGAAGACATTTATGTCAAGTTCCCATATGGCAGATACCATCCATATGAATATAAATATAAAGTACACCAAATAAAGCCCTTCCAAACTCAATTTCCAGATGGTAAATTTAAACCAATTAAACTAACGAAAGCCTCCAAACAAACTCAGAAGCAAAAAATAAAACTATACGAGGAAAGACTTCATAGATATTTCAATGAAAAACAAGAATAATCCCTAAATTATGTAATCCAGGTGAGATTTAAATCAATAAACTTTTAATTTGTACCACCTTAAAAACTATATATGTTCTGAACATGGAGGGGCGGATTGAGCACGGGGTATTAATTTCCCCTGAAATTTGAAAGCGGCAAACTACTCAGCGAGTCGTGCTCTATAGGATTCAATTGTTAAATTCCAACATATCACAAAGTAAACGACCCTTATACTATACTAATTATAGTATAATTAGTATACGCTACTGGTCTGTTTCTACATACCCCCGGAATACAAGGGTCGTACTATTAAAATATGTTTTATTTATCTATGATAAGTGTTATCAAATATTTCAGTAAACAGATCAAACGTTTAATCGTTTTGGCGTTCCAGTCATCTTTCAATCATTAAGTGCAATTTTAGCCCCTCGTGACCTACGTTTTTTCTCAACTAATCTTATAGAACATGACCCGGGGAGCAAAAAAAAAAATTTTTCTCCGTAAGTAACGACTTCTCGATACTCTACCTGAGGACCAAAAATGCTCCCCGGGTCATGTTCTATAAGATTAGTTGAGAAAAAACGTAGGTCACGAGGGGCTAAAATTTCACTTAATGATTAAATTTATTATTAATAAGTATAAGTTTATTATTATTAAGTAATTCTAAGTTGTTAACTTTGAAACTTTTACACCGTGTAGCCGACGTGTATACCAATCGATAGATATACTATTTATAAAGGTGGTACAAGAATTCGAGTTTTGGTGACGGTTCAAAGTGAATTTACCGTCGGGTTGCCACGCAATGTTGCGGTAAAATGAATATAGACGCGTTTAGACGGTCGTAATAACTCGAGTTTTGGACTTAGAGCTCTGCTGGTGCTGAGTGCTGCTGGTGCTGAGTGCTGGTGCCACTGATGAGTGTGCCACTTTCAGGATTACTATTAATAACTTCTAGCGTTCAAAAATACCAGCCACGCTGTATCGGACGGATGGATTACTATTTTAAACGTCCCCCCGCCATCGATCCCATTGTTATACGACCACATAACCATCATCACTATTACCCACTCCATTCTCTAACATGACAAAATTATTTTTTAATTATTTTCTCTCATTCAATCTTGTTGTTTGTCGTTCGTCGTCATGTTGAGCAAACGCACAAATTTGATGTGTAGCTTGGCTCACGGCCAAAATGTACTCGAATATCGTAAAGGCGTCAAAATTATAAATGGCAAGACTCCAGTCAGAAGTGGTTCCAGAAGTTCTTGTCCGAAATTTGATGGTTGTAAGTATTTAACCCATTGATTTTTTCTAATAATCCTATGGAACAGGGGGAAAAAGACAATAAGACGGTAACTCTCGAGATAATTCCCTGTGAGTTACCCCGGCACCGGTGGCCAAACAATTATTTTGGCACCTATGGAACAGCAGTTAGGGGAGAGCGGAGTTAGCTGTTACAATTTCACAGATATAATTTAAATATTTTTCTTTAATTAGTAGTTAGGTGTTGGGGTGGGTTGTAAAAATTATATTTTTAAATATTTTTTATCCTTATAATTTTTTAAGTTTTTTATCCTTATAAGTTTTTAAGTTTTTTATAAACATAAAAAAAATATTATGTTTTAATAAAAATGTTGTTTTTTAACCAACAATGCACAATGAGATCGCCCACTCAGCCAACCTCATAAATACGCCCCTGACTGGATATTTATTTCAGTTTCGAAAGACATCATATTTTTTTTTTTTTATAGTGATTGAAAAATCAACTACATATTACAAATATGAGGAAAATGTACCAGATTTAATTTTTTTGTTTATTCCGTGTCCATTTTGTGAGGACAAATTCATATTTGAAACGGGTTTGCTCAACCATATACACAATAAACACATTACATCAGAAAAAAATATTGAAAAGAGAGTACGCCATTCTGAGGTAATCAATGCATTATATTATTATTCATTTATTTATATAAAATACATTTTATTTGAAAAGGACTTAGTCATAACTGTTGCATCTGCAATCACAGAATTAAATTATAAAAGAGACGCAACTAACAGCATATCATTATTATATTATATTAAGAGTTATGGGGCAAGAACAACAGACCTAATTATATATAATGATTTCATAATTGAAAACTCTGGGGCAATTCAATTCATTGTTAATGCCCAAACCAATGTAAGTAACAATTTTTAGATTATAAAATATTTACAATTCCCTATATACATACACTTAAAACTAAACAATAAACTACAAAAAATACACTACAAAAATTATATACAGGTGCTTTCAAGATATGCAGACGTTAACAAAATCATTGAATATATAAAAATACAAAAATGTGAAGAAGATATTATACAAGGAAATATAAAAAACTTAACATCTAATTTTGTATCTTTAAATTTTAGTAAAAAATTAGGGCGAAAAAAATTAGCAACTATAAAAAAAAAAAACAATAGACATATTTAAAAGTCAAGCAGTAAACAATTATTCACAATTTTTAATATCGTAAAAACAAATAAATTATATACAGACACAAAATAATACTAAATATACAATGCCTCAAAAATTCTTCAATAAAATACCAAAGATTCCGGCTCCTAAAGAATTCAATATAACCAATATCTATTTTATTACCACCATCCAATCTTTAGATTATTTCATTTCAAAAACCATGTTATACAAAAACAAACAACAAATTATTTATGAGTAAGTAAAATAGTGAACAAAACTTATTAATATAACTAATAATAACTAATAACTAATCTTAATATTTCTATTTAGTTTCCAAATTTGTGAAAAAAATCTTTTTAAAGCTGCATATAAACAAAAAAAAAAATTAATTAAATTACACATTCTTCTTAAATTTATAAACAAAATTAAATATCTAAGTCATGGAATAATCGATAATAATAATCGAAAAATAATGAATTTCTCAAAATTCATTTGTTTAAATAATATACTATCGCTAGACAAATTGTTTTGTCAATTTGTCGATGAATTGGATTCATGGTGGCTAGATGTGACTGATCTATCATATGTTCCCACAAGGTAAATATTTATTGACTATTCCAACATCACTTAAATAATTAAAATAAATAATGTAAAATATGAATTTAAAAATAAATAGAATTCATTCATCCACAAATAAACATACAGTCATAATTGATGATGAAAAAGTTGTTGAATTTTCCATCCCGGCCAGCAACAATTGGAATGATGCATTAATTCTGGCCTGCCTAATAAATATGGAAACAAAACGGACGGTATTTTTTTTTTTTAATGTTAAACACTTAAATTATATACAGGGTGATTCACTAAGCGTACAACAGTCATTATCTTGAAATGGATTAATGTTTTTGAAAATTCATTACATATAGTTATTTAAAATTTATTAATAGCATTTAATTTTTTTTTACAGTTGTCAAATATTTTTGATCACATCACTATATTAATGTGTGTACTGAAATTTAATTTTATTGACAAAAAGTCATTGAAAAAAAAACTAAAAGAACTGGTCATAAAAAATTATCTTACAATTTTATTTGATAATACACACAAAATTTACAATTTGAATAATGAACATATCTGGAATGCAATTAATAAAAATATACACACAAATAAATATGTCAATGAAATATTGGCAATACGACGAGATACATACTACACAACAGCCGTATTCTACAATCTAACTTTATTTCTTTTATTCTTATACCAGCAATAATTCATAACTTCAAATTATCTTCTTCATTGTGTATTTGTTGCAGCTGCCATCCACTTTCAATCCCAAACCAAAAATAAATATCCAAAATCAAATTAATAAAAATAATATATTCAACAGCTTTCAAAAAAAAATTATATTCATACAACAATTCATCGACAGCATATTAACCACACATTTCACACAAATCACAAAAAACAATGTAGAAGAGAATTATGTCAACGAAGTAAAACATTATAAAAACAATTTAAAAAATCTGCTGCAGGTTTTGCCGAAAAAAAAAAATACAACATCTCATACGACAGAAGAAATCCTAGAATTAATCAAAAACAACCAAATAATAGAATCGATACATTACAGGCCTCCACAGACGCCAATAGTAATAACAAAATTCTCTGAGTCCAAACTAAAATATTATTCTGAATGTTCAAACCTAAAAAAATTTAAGGATTTATACTATCCAAAATAAAATAGTTATAATATTTAATACTAAACAAATAAACTTTATTAGTTATATAGATATTTGCATTACCAGTTTCAGCTCCAATCTTATTATAGCTTCCAAGCAAATCCTAAAACAACTTAACCCTTGTATGGTAACGTTGATTGTGCAGGTAATTATTTGCACAGTTAATTACCAGTTCGTAAGTTATGTCCGTCGGGTCGGGTCCGGTCGAGTCGAGTCGGGTCGGTTATCATATTGTAATATGATTACATTATGATTATAATATGATAACACGAGAACCTCCTTATCACGGCCAACGACCATCAATAATTTATTATGATTATATTGTCATTATAAAATGAGCTGGTGGTGGCAAATCTGTTTTTGAAGTTGTTAATATTACGTCAGTCTCATCAGGAATGTATCCGTTATCTAGTGAAGACGTATCATCATATTTAATAATATTATTGGTAACCTAAAAAAAAAAAATAGAATATAATATGCTAGAGGTGTTCAGTCAGGGTACCAGGCAATAAATAAGTATAAAGGAGTAAAGCACCTTAACCTTTTTTTCATGGAATATAACCGGTACCCGGCCGCCCATTTTACCTTAAAATCTAATAATGTTGAGGAATCTGAAGAACTAGATTGAATATCATGGCAAGACGATGATGTGCTGACCACATCGAATTCGGTATGATTTGTTTGGCCATTACTGTCACAGTTGCTTCCAAAACTTCTGTCTGATGAAAGATCTGCTTCACTAGCTGCTTCCACTAAGAAATTAGTAATATTGAATAATCGTTTTTGAGGAATCAACAAGGAAATGTTATTAAAATATGTACATATATATGAAACTAAATATTTTCTAAAAAAGAATTAAAGAATTAGTTTTATATAATAATTACAAAATTAAATTGCGCAATATTTATTTGTTTTGTATGTCATAATTAACCACCCAGCTCCCTAAAAAATGTAAAATGAAAAGTAATAACTACTTGTAGTTTTTGATTGATCACTATGTACACTCTCGGTGGCATCTGAATCATCAGTCTTTGAGTCAGAAGACTCAAAAGTATAGTTGTAAATGTACCTAGTTCGTTTGCCTCCCCAAGACACATCTTTTTCGTCTTCCAAATCTATTCTCAGAATCATAAAAAAAAGTCACAGTTATACAACCCAATAATTAAAACAATATTTGGTACTGGTTTGTTATAGCCCCGCCACGGCGAGTGAAAACTTTATAGCCCCGCCACTCAGGTTTGTTAACCCCCCGCCATTCATATATAATAATAATAATAATATAAATTCCACTATATCACTGCCCATACTATACAACATAACTGCAACAAAAATGCAATTTTCTTAACCTTGTGACCCACTTGGGGAGGTGTTGCACAGCAAGTCGGGGGATAATTCCCATTTTCCATAATTCCAATTCACCATTTTTAAAGATATTATTATTATATATGAATGGCGGGGGGATAACAAACCTGAGTGGCGGGCCTATAAAGTTTTCACTCGCCGTGGCGGGGCTATAACAAACCAGTACCCAATATTTACATACCATTACAAGTAATTTCACCAAATTTCCTTTTGATTGACATTTATAATAAATACTACCACGATCGTCTCACGAAATTCAACTTAAATATGAAATAATATGTTCTCCTGTTGTAGTTCGGCGACGTATGTTCATGTTACGCACATACCTAACCTAACCGGCATGGGATATCAAGCGATGGATATAACTCAAGGGTCGGGCCAAAGCAACCACGGAAGGACACATGTTAATGAGAAAGGAAATTAAGCACAGACCTCCTACATGGTGGAACGGAACGCTGGGCCGAGAACTGAGCACCCTCGGCCGTTGGAAGGTGAATCTCAGAAATGCTGGCAATGCATTCGAACGACGGGCTGTGCGCACCAAGTTCAAGAGGCTGAAAAAGGCTTCGAGGCCAGGCGCGACATTGTAACGGAGACGGGGAACGAGAAACCTTGGGGCCCCGTCTTCGAAGGGCTAAAGAAAGGCGGTACTAGACCCTCTGAGAGCCATCCAACAGCCGTCCGCAAAAGCAACGGCACGTTCACCACGTCTCCGAGGGAAACCGGGGAGAAGCTGATGGATACCCTGGTTCCCAGCGACAGTTACGATAACGAGTGTCCTGAGCAAAGAGCGGTCATGGACAGAGACGGGGGAATGGTCTGAGAACCCCGGGCACATCGAACCCTGCGACGTAAAGGAGGTCAAAAGGGCCGTATCGCGGATGGCACCTAAAAAGTCCCCGGGCATGGACGGTATAACGGCCAGAATCCTGAGGCAAGCCTGGCCGGTGCTCGGGGAAAGCATAACTTTTGCATTCAACAACTGCCTTAGGGCGAAAAGATTCCCGAGCACATGGAAGGCGGCCAGGCTCGTGGTGATCAAGAAATCACCCGACAAAGACCCGGCGGAGGCTAAACCATACCGTCCAATAAGCCTCCTACTCGTACTATCTAAATCACTTGAACATGTAATAGGAGAGAGGATAAGACGCGAAACAAACGCACGTACGTCGAAAAGACAGTTCGGGTTCACGAGGAACCTCTCTACGATCGACGCTATCCTACACGTCCTCGACTGGTCAAAGGCAAGAACGGAGAAATATGTCCACGAGATCTTCCTGGACATGGAGGCCGCCAGCTCACGAAAAGTTACCTCGACGGTCGCCAATCAGAAATGACAATAGGCGACCAAGTCATACGGAAAACCCTCACCAAGGGGTGCCCGCTGGGCAGCGAATACGGCCCTGACCTCTGGAAATTTGCTGTAAATCCACTCCTGTCAGAGGTGCTGCCCATAGGTACGGAGCTTGTCGCGTACGCAGATGATCTGGCGCTGCTGATTCGGGCAAAAACAGAGCCGAGCTGACCACGAGGGCAAACGCGCTTCTCGAGAGAGCGTCGCTATGGGCGAATCAGCGCAAACTTACCTTCTCAGCGACCAAGTCGCAAACGTTGTGGTTGAAAGGATCACTTTCCAAAACACTGGTCCTCCTTCTCGGGGCCGACAGAATAAAGCCAACCATGTCGGCGAAATACCTCGGTGTGACGTTTGACAAAGGCGCAAAGTTCAGCGACCACCTGGCGGAAAAATCGAAAAGTACAAAAGCCCTGTTCGGCCGCCTGCAAGGAGTTGCTAAGACCACCTGGGGACTGAAATCTGGAGCGTCGCTCCAGATCTACAAAACAGTATTCATACCACGGATGAGTTACGCGGCCTCGGTGTGGGCCATGGACTGCATGTCCCTGTCGCACCATCGAGGAAGAGACTACCGCTGCGGGCGATAACAGGTGCATATAATACGTCGTCGACGGTGGCGCTGCAGGTACTAGCGGGGGTACCCCCCCTGGACCTGAAACTAAAGGAAATGGCTAAGATCGAGAAGGAGAGGACCCTGGTAAGAAGCGGCGCTTTGACGGCTGTATAGGCTGGCTACAACCTGTCATATTATACGAGTGAAACCATTGACCTCTGGCAGCAACGATGGGTCGCCAGTGACAAGGGAAGGTGGACTTACGCCAGGTTCCCGGTCGTCCGCCTTCGGCTGGAGCGTGAGTGGTGCGTCATGGATCACTACACGACGCAGCTGATGGCCGGACACGGGGACTTCAATGGCAAACTCCACATGTTCGACCTAAGAGGCGATGCAGCTTGCGGCTGCGGGTCACCAAACCAGACCGTCGAGCATCTGCTGTTTGCATGGACTGTCGCCGATAGGGAAGGAGAAAATATCGAGACCGTGGTGTGAGCGGTCGGAGCGGACTGGCTGTATGGTTCCGAATTCATGACCAGATCCGATGTCTTGTTCCGGGCGGTCAAACAGTTTGCACACGCAACACTGAACCGCACCGATGAAGGGTGAGCCCGGTAGTCATGACTCGGCGTTAACGTAAGATTCCGACACGGGGCCCTGGTAAACAGTGAAAGCCAGGCGTCAAGGGGAAGAGGGAAACCCTTCTAATCCGCACGGGAACAACTCGTCCTAGTGAGACATCAGCGACGTTAAAAAGTACAGCGACAAACCGGCATGGGATATCAAGCGATGGATATAACTCAAGGGTCGGGCCAAAGCAACCACGGAAGGACACATGTTAAAGAGAAAGGAAATCAAGCACAGACCTCCTACATGGTGGAACGGAACGCTGGGCCGAGAACTGAGCACCCTCGGCCGTTGGAAGGTGAATCTCAGAAATGCTGGCAATGCATTCGAACGACGGGCTGTGCGCACCAAGTTCAAGACTTTTGGATTTGGACTCAAAACACTATGCATTTTAGTAAGTGCGTCGCACTTGCTGTCAAAGAGTTCGTGGCCAACAAGCGCGGACTACCGGTCACTGAGGTGACTTGGCGCCACATAGCTGTATATTTATTTAGGTGCACTTGACGGTTTCTCGGCATTTTGTTCAACCATTTCAGCCACAATGTGTGGATGGGAATGTTAAATTGTTGAAGGAGATAAAAGACAAAAAGAAAATTGTGGCTCGTACTACCTAACCTACCCAACCTCGTACTACGGGAGAAGCCGTTTTCGAATCGCCCGTGGGGCGGGGAGGGAATCCGGTCCGTATTACGGAACCCGACGCTGATTCGAAACCCCTATAGTGTTCGGCGGTCTATCGTCTCGTCCGGAATAAACAAATAGAAACGCCGGAGGGTCCGGCAAGAGTTCTCATTTCTCTGAAGCATAGCGCCATGTCTGATCTCTAATTATTTTCGAACAATATATCCATTTATCATAAGGAACACATAGGAAAAAATCCAGTCAAAATCGAACCTAAGATTATTGAGATTAAATTATACAAAAAAATGCGCTTACAGCTCAATATATTAGTATACACTACTTCCGAGAGGCCGTTTTTTAAATATTGTAAATTGTAATAAATGTTTAGTTGTGAAACGTGTCCAGCGTATTTTAAGCGAAGAGACAGTCTCACTAGAAATAAGAAAAAACGTGCAGGCGTATATTTTTCATGCATCATGACGTGTAATCCAACGTTCAGTTACCTGATCTGATCGTACTTGTATAAATAATGTATAAATGTATAAATAATATTTAATTATTTTAGAAAGGAATCGTTCGTGCACATTATGTGGTATTATTGAAATAGCACCTCAATTGTACACCACCTAATGATGACCAGGCCAGACCTTCAATCCAATATGTAAAACCTTCGAATGCGGTATCCTATATCAGTAAGACCGCGATGGATGCAATTGAAAGTCATCCGGATTCTACAGGAGATTAGTTTTTTTTGTTTCAACTCTTACATTTTCTTAACTTCACTATTCAAAAAATCACAATTATTATAAACAGTCTACCATTTCGATATCATATTACACATTATCATTTATCAGGCAAGACAATATCATTGTAATTTATGTATTATTTAAATATTGAATTAACACTGCCCACGCCGCCGTCGATAAACGATCGGCGGCCTGTTATCGTGTTATGCAGTGACGACAAAAACGTGCCGACGCTGTGCGCAATAAAACAATGCCGTCGACGTTACATCGCCTTCTTCGATATAATTTCCTCATTTTCGGCGGACCGTCAACGCGTACTTGACGAATAATGATAGCATTGACAGACAAATAGATTTTTAATGCTGACTCCGTGTGCAACAACATGATGTGTGAACAATAATTGAAAATGCGTATGTTATTGACATTTTATAGGATATCTATGCACTGGTATCAATGAACGACAAAACGCAGCCATCGCCGCCGATGACCACCAACATAATAATTCACCTGGTGCGCCATCTAACAGTCGCCGGTACCGCAGCGCTACCTGTTGACTCAAGCGCCTAATATACGATAATTTAAAATAACTAACTACTGAATATTGTATATACATTTTTTACAAGTATAGAATGGGGCTCTCCAATAAAATACAGTATTCATATTAAAATTAAAAATATACAATATAATTGTAATCACGTTTCATTAGCATTCAGGTGTTATCAATGACTTGATGACATGAATTTTACGATTATAATATTGTAAATATAGATACAATGAGATAGTTTTCTTTTAATTTCTATTTGAAAATTCAACATGAAAAACAGAAACCTTCGTACCTATGTTTATATTTTGATATGTTAGGTTTACCACTTGCAAGACGGAGGCAACAATTAATGACCGACTAAAGTCATCTTGAAATAATGTTATTTGGTCCGGAGAGAGAGGCCTCCATCCACAACCTGGCCATGGCACGGCCGATACCCACGGGTGCCCCCGGATATTTTGCCACGCTGATTTGACACCCCTAGTGTTCGGGGCTCTGTTGTCTCGTCCAGGAGACCGGAATAAATAAAAATAGAAACGCCGGAGGGGGTCCGGCAAGAGTTCTCATTTCTCTGAAGCATAGCGTCAAGTCTTATCTCTCATTATTTTCGAACAATATATCCATTTATCCATAAAATAAAAGCGATTTAATTTATTTGATATTTTAAGAATATAATTTACTATGATATATGAATTGTAATTAAAATATCTTAAATTTAAATTATTTCAAGTCACTATGTGTATGGACAGTTGGCACACCATAATTGGTAGCAATGCTAAATAATAATTTAGTGAATTTGGTCTAAG
Source organism: Metopolophium dirhodum (assembly GCF_019925205.1). Classification (NCBI taxonomy): domain Eukaryota; kingdom Metazoa; phylum Arthropoda; class Insecta; order Hemiptera; family Aphididae; genus Metopolophium; species Metopolophium dirhodum. The sequence continues at coordinate 142,531,059 of NC_083560.1, forward strand.
ATAGATAATTCTCGTATATATTATTTTTTATTTATTTACTGAGTAAATTGTCATTTTACAATTGTTAAATATATGATATTGCAGTATAACAATATTATGTGTTTTTAAAATGTTCCCAGACCTTCTAGCCATTTTTTTTTTTTTAACCAACAAAGGTTTTATAACATGTGTACAATTTTTGATAATTTACGGTGGTGCAAGGTTGTATTCGGTATAATACAGTACAGTGGCGTAAAATACATTTGATAGTAGGCAAGCATTGGTCTAGAACCTTACTTATATTATAATGCCAGAAAATGACAGGAGTAAAGGGAATTGCTACTTATATAAATGTTATGAAGATTGGATCAGTTTTAATACGCTTTTTTGATATTCTCGAAGAACAGTATATAAGACAGAATCATCGCACGATACTCGACCTGTATTCTGCCCCATGGTCCGCTCAAAATAAAAGTAAAATTAAACAGATTTTTATTGATTATATTTTGGCAAAACATTATGTTTATGTTTTTATGTCGATCGACGTTTCCGTTAGTTCGAATATTTATTAGAACACGTGTGTTTATAGCCTATATGTGCCCTTAAATGTATCATATAATGAGACAATTTTTTTAAATTAATTTTTTTTCCATTTTTCTTCACACTTTTCTACAACACACATAATATAACGTATTTCGTTTGAATGCCGCCACAGAACATGGCACTTGAGGTTAGACAAATCTCTGTGATATGTCTGGCAAATTTCACATTTGAATGGTTATTCACCCGTGTGAACCATTTTGTGCCTAGCCAGACGGTGCTTAATTTTAAAGGTTATTTGGCATCTGCTGTTTGAATGGACTGTCGCCGATAGGGAAGGAGAAAATATCGAGACCGTGGTGTGAGCGGTCGGAGCGGACTGGCTGTATGGTTCCGAATTCATGACCAGATCCGATGTCTTGTTCCGGGCGGTCAAACAGTTTGCACACGCAACACTGAACCGCACCGATGAAGGGTGAGCCCGGTAGACATGACTCGGCGTTAACGTAAGATTCCGACACGGGGCCCTGGTAAACAGTGAAAGCCAGGCGTCAAGGGGAAGAGGGAAACCCTTCTAATCCGCACGGGAACAACTCGTCCTAGTGAGACATCAGCGACGTTAAAAAGTACAGCGACAAACCGGCATGGGATATCAAGCGATGGATATAACTCAAGGGTCGGGCCAAAGCAACCACGGAAGGACACATGTTAAAGAGAAAGGAAATTAAGCACAGACCTCCTACATGGTGGAACGGAACGCTGGGCCGAGAACTGAGCACCCTCGGCCGTTGGAAGGTGAATCTCAGAAATGCTGGCAATGCATTCGAACGACGGGCTGTGCGCACCAAGTTCAAGACTTTTGGATTTGGACTCAAAACACTATGCATTTTAGTAAGTGCGTCGCACTTGCTGTCAAAGAGTTCGTGGCCAACAAGCGCGGACTACCGGTCACTGAGGTGACTTGGCGCCACATAGCTGTATATTTATTTAGGTGCACTTGACGGTTTCTCGGCATTTTGTTCAACCATTTCAGCCACAATGTGTGGATGGGAATGTTAAATTGTTGAAGGAGATAAAAGACAAAAAGAAAATTGTGGCTCGTACTACCTAACCTACCCAACCTCGTACTACGGGAGAAGCCGTTTTCGAATCGCCCGTGGGGCGGGGAGGGAATCCGGTCCGTATTACGGAACCCGACGCTGATTCGAAACCCCTATAGTGTTCGGCGGTCTATCGTCTCGTCCGGAATAAACAAATAGAAACGCCGGAGGGTCCGGCAAGAGTTCTCATTTCTCTGAAGCATAGCGCCATGTCTGATCTCTAATTATTTTCGAACAATATATCCATTTATCATAAGGAACACATAGGAAAAAATCCAGTCAAAATCGAACCTAAGATTATTGAGATTAAATTATACAAAAAAATGCGCTTACAGCTCAATATATTAGTATACACTACTTCCGAGAGGCCGTTTTTTAAATATTGTAAATTGTAATAAATGTTTAGTTGTGAAACGTGTCCAGCGTATTTTAAGCGAAGAGACAGTCTCACTAGAAATAAGAAAAAACGTGCAGGCGTATATTTTTCATGCATCACGACGTGTAATCCAACGTTCAGTTACCTGATCTGATCGTACTTGTATAAATAATGTATAAATGTATAAATAATATTTAATTATTTTAGAAAGGAATCGTTCGTGCACATTATGTGGTATTATTGAAATAGCACCTCAATTGTACACCACCTAATGATGACCAGGCCAGACCTTCAATCCAATATGTAAAACCTTCGAATGCGGTATCCTATATCAGTAAGACCGCGATGGATGCAATTGAAAGTCATCCGGATTCTACAGGAGATTAGTTTTTTTTGTTTCAACTCTTACATTTTCTTAACTTCACTATTCAAAAAATCACAATTATTATAAACAGTCTACCATTTCGATATCATATTACACATTATCATTTATCAGGCAAGACAATATCATTGTAATTTATGTATTATTTAAATATTGAATTAACACTGCCCACGCCGCCGTCGATAAACGATCGGCGGCCTGTTATCGTGTTATGCAGTGACGACAAAAACGTGCCGACGCTGTGCGCAATAAAACAATGCCGTCGACGTTACATCGCCTTCTTCGATATAATTTCCTCATTTTCGGCGGACCGTCAACGCGTACTTGACGAATAATGATAGCATTGACAGACAAATAGATTTTTAATGCTGACTCCGTGTGCAACAACATGATGTGTGAACAATAATTGAAAATGCGTATGTTATTGACATTTTATAGGATATCTATGCACTGGTATCAATGAACGACAAAACGCAGCCATCGCCGCCGATGACCACCAACATAATAATTCACCTGGTGCGCCATCTAACAGTCGCCGGTACCGCAGCGCTACCTGTTGACTCAAGCGCGTAATATACGATAATTTAAAATAACTAACTACTGAATATTGTATATACATTTTTTACAAGTATAGAATGGGGCTCTCCAATAAAATACAGTATTCATATTAAAATTAAAAATATACAATATAATTGTAATCACGTTTCATTAGCATTCAGGTGTTATCAATGACTTGATGACATGAATTTTACGATTATAATATTGTAAATATAGATACAATGAGATAGTTTTCTTTTAATTTCTATTTGAAAATTCAACATGAAAAACAGAAACCTTCGTACCTATGTTTATATTTTGATATGTTAGGTTTACCACTTGCAAGACGGAGGCAACAATTAATGACCGACTAAAGTCATCTTGAAATAATGTTATTTGGTCCGGAGAGAGAGGCCTCCATCCACAACCTGGCCATGGCACGGCCGATACCCACGGGTGCCCCCGGATATTTTGCCACGCTGATTTGACACCCCTAGTGTTCGGGGCTCTGTTGTCTCGTCCAGGAGACCGGGATAAATAAAAATAGAAACGCCGGAGGGGGTCCGGCAAGAGTTCTCATTTCTCTGAAGCATAGCGTCAAGTCTTATCTCTCATTATTTTCGAACAATATATCCATTTATCCATAAAATAAAAGCGATTTAATTTATTTGATATTTTAAGAATATAATTTACTATGATATATGAATTGTAATTAAAATATCTTAAATTTAAATTATTTCAAGTCACTATGTGTATGGACAGTTGGCACACCATAATTGGTAGCAATGCTAAATAATAATTTAGTGAATTTGGTCTAAGATAGATAATTCTCGTATATATTATTTTTTATTTATTTACTGAGTAAATTGTCATTTTACAATTGTTAAATATATGATATTGCAGTATAACAATATTATGTGTTTTTAAAATGTTCCCAGACCTTCTAGCCATTTTTTTTTTTTTAACCAACAAAGGTTTTATAACATGTGTACAATTTTTGATAATTTACGGTGGTGCAAGGTTGTATTCGGTATAATACAGTACAGTGGCGTAAAATACATTTGATAGTAGGCAAGCATTGGTCTAGAACCTTACTTATATTATAATGCCAGAAAATGACAGGAGTAAAGGGAATTGCTACTTATATAAATGTTATGAAGATTGGATCAGTTTTAATACGCTTTTTTGATATTCTCGAAGAACAGTATATAAGACAGAATCATCGCACGATACTCGACCTGTATTCTGCCCCATGGTCCGCTCAAAATAAAAGTAAAATTAAACAGATTTTTATTGATTATATTTTGGCAAAACATTATGTTTATGTTTTTATGTCGATCGACGTTTCCGTTAGTTCGAATATTTATTAGAACACGTGTGTTTATAGCCTATATGTGCCCTTAAATGTATCATATAATGAGACAATTTTTTTAAATTAATTTTTTTTCCATTTTTCTTCACACTTTTCTACAACACACATAATATAACGTATTTCGTTTGAATGCCGCCACAGAACATGGCACTTGAGGTTAGACAAATCTCTGTGATATGTCTGGCAAATTTCACATTTGAATGGTTATTCACCCGTGTGAACCATTTTGTGCCTAGCCAGACGGTGCTTAATTTTAAAGGTTATTTGGCATCTGCTGTTTGAATGGACTGTCGCCGATAGGGAAGGAGAAAATATCGAGACCGTGGTGTGAGCGGTCGGAGCGGACTGGCTGTATGGTTCCGAATTCATGACCAGATCCGATGTCTTGTTCCGGGCGGTCAAACAGTTTGCACACGCAACACTGAACCGCACCGATGAAGGGTGAGCCCGGTAGACATGACTCGGCGTTAACGTAAGATTCCGACACGGGGCCCTGGTAAACAGTGAAAGCCAGGCGTCAAGGGGAAGAGGGAAACCCTTCTAATCCGCACGGGAACAACTCGTCCTAGTGAGACATCAGCGACGTTAAAAAGTACAGCGACAAACCGGCATGGGATATCAAGCGATGGATATAACTCAAGGGTCGGGCCAAAGCAACCACGGAAGGACACATGTTAAAGAGAAAGGAAATGAAGCACAGACCTCCTACATGGTGGAACGGAACGCTGGGCCGAGAACTGAGCACCCTCGGCCGTTGGAAGGTGAATCTCAGAAATGCTGGCAATGCATTCGAACGACGGGCTGTGCGCACCAAGTTCAAGACTTTTGGATTTGGACTCAAAACACTATGCATTTTAGTAAGTGCGTCGCACTTGCTGTCAAAGAGTTCGTGGCCAACAAGCGCGGACTACCGGTCACTGAGGTGACTTGGCGCCACATAGCTGTATATTTATTTAGGTGCACTTGACGGTTTCTCGGCATTTTGTTCAACCATTTCAGCCACAATGTGTGGATGGGAATGTTAAATTGTTGAAGGAGATAAAAGACAAAAAGAAAATTGTGGCTCGTACTACCTAACCTACCCAACCTCGTACTACGGGAGAAGCCGTTTTCGAATCGCCCGTGGGGCGGGGAGGGAATCCGGTCCGTATTACGGAACCCGACGCTGATTCGAAACCCCTATAGTGTTCGGCGGTCTATCGTCTCGTCCGGAATAAACAAATAGAAACGCCGGAGGGTCCGGCAAGAGTTCTCATTTCTCTGAAGCATAGCGCCATGTCTGATCTCTAATTATTTTCGAACAATATATCCATTTATCATAAGGAACACATAGGAAAAAATCCAGTCAAAATCGAACCTAAGATTATTGAGATTAAATTATACAAAAAAATGCGCTTACAGCTCAATATATTAGTATACACTACTTCCGAGAGGCCGTTTTTTAAATATTGTAAATTGTAATAAATGTTTAGTTGTGAAACGTGTCCAGCGTATTTTAAGCGAAGAGACAGTCTCACTAGAAATAAGAAAAAACGTGCAGGCGTATATTTTTCATGCATCACGACGTGTAATCCAACGTTCAGTTACCTGATCTGATCGTACTTGTATAAATAATGTATAAATGTATAAATAATATTTAATTATTTTAGAAAGGAATCGTTCGTGCACATTATGTGGTATTATTGAAATAGCACCTCAATTGTACACCACCTAATGATGACCAGGCCAGACCTTCAATCCAATATGTAAAACCTTCGAATGCGGTATCCTATATCAGTAAGACCGCGATGGATGCAATTGAAAGTCATCCGGATTCTACAGGAGATTAGTTTTTTTTGTTTCAACTCTTACATTTTCTTAACTTCACTATTCAAAAAATCACAATTATTATAAACAGTCTACCATTTCGATATCATATTACACATTATCATTTATCAGGCAAGACAATATCATTGTAATTTATGTATTATTTAAATATTGAATTAACACTGCCCACGCCGCCGTCGATAAACGATCGGCGGCCTGTTATCGTGTTATGCAGTGACGACAAAAACGTGCCGACGCTGTGCGCAATAAAACAATGCCGTCGACGTTACATCGCCTTCTTCGATATAATTTCCTCATTTTCGGCGGACCGTCAACGCGTACTTGACGAATAATGATAGCATTGACAGACAAATAGATTTTTAATGCTGACTCCGTGTGCAACAACATGATGTGTGAACAATAATTGAAAATGCGTATGTTATTGACATTTTATAGGATATCTATGCACTGGTATCAATGAACGACAAAACGCAGCCATCGCCGCCGATGACCACCAACATAATAATTCACCTGGTGCGCCATCTAACAGTCGCCGGTACCGCAGCGCTACCTGTTGACTCAAGCGCGTAATATACGATAATTTAAAATAACTAACTACTGAATATTGTATATACATTTTTTACAAGTATAGAATGGGGCTCTCCAATAAAATACAGTATTCATATTAAAATTAAAAATATACAATATAATTGTAATCACGTTTCATTAGCATTCAGGTGTTATCAATGACTTGATGACATGAATTTTACGATTATAATATTGTAAATATAGATACAATGAGATAGTTTTCTTTTAATTTCTATTTGAAAATTCAACATGAAAAACAGAAACCTTCGTACCTATGTTTATATTTTGATATGTTAGGTTTACCACTTGCAAGACGGAGGCAACAATTAATGACCGACTAAAGTCATCTTGAAATAATGTTATTTGGTCCGGAGAGAGAGGCCTCCATCCACAACCTGGCCATGGCACGGCCGATACCCACGGGTGCCCCCGGATATTTTGCCACGCTGATTTGACACCCCTAGTGTTCGGGGCTCTGTTGTCTCGTCCAGGAGACCGGAATAAATAAAAATAGAAACGCCGGAGGGGGTCCGGCAAGAGTTCTCATTTCTCTGAAGCATAGCGTCAAGTCTTATCTCTCATTATTTTCGAACAATATATCCATTTATCCATAAAATAAAAGCGATTTAATTTATTTGATATTTTAAGAATATAATTTACTATGATATATGAATTGTAATTAAAATATCTTAAATTTAAATTATTTCAAGTCACTATGTGTATGGACAGTTGGCACACCATAATTGGTAGCAATGCTAAATAATAATTTAGTGAATTTGGTCTAAGATAGATAATTCTCGTATATATTATTTTTTATTTATTTACTGAGTAAATTGTCATTTTACAATTGTTAAATATATGATATTGCAGTATAACAATATTATGTGTTTTTAAAATGTTCCCAGACCTTCTAGCCATTTTTTTTTTTTAACCAACAAAGGTTTTATAACATGTGTACAATTTTTGATAATTTACGGTGGTGCAAGGTTGTATTCGGTATAATACAGTACAGTGGCGTAAAATACATTTGATAGTAGGCAAGCATTGGTCTAGAACCTTACTTATATTATAATGCCAGAAAATGACAGGAGTAAAGGGAATTGCTACTTATATAAATGTTATGAAGATTGGATCAGTTTTAATACGCTTTTTTGATATTCTCGAAGAACAGTATATAAGACAGAATCATCGCACGATACTCAACCTTTATTCTGCCCCATGGTCCGCTCAAAATAAAAGTAAATTTAAACAGATTTTTATTGATTATATTTTGGTAAAACATTATGTTTATGTTTTTATGTCGATCGACGTTTCCGTTAGTTCGAATATTTATTAGAACACGTGTGTTTATAGCCTATATGTGCCCTTAAATGTATCATATAATGAGACAATTTTTTTAAATTAATTTTTTTTCCATTTTTCTTCACACTTTTCTACAACACACATAATATAACGTATTTCGTTTGAATGCCGCCACAGAACATGGCACTTGAGGTTAGACAAATCTCTGTGATATGTCTGGCAAATTTCACATTTGAATGGTTATTCACCCGTGTGAACCATTTTGTGCCTAGCCAGACGGTGCTTAATTTTAAAGGTTATTTGGCATCTGCTGTTTGAATGGACTGTCGCCGATAGGGAAGGAGAAAATATCGAGACCGTGGTGTGAGCGGTCGGAGCGGACTGGCTGTATGGTTCCGAATTCATGACCAGATCCGATGTCTTGTTCCGGGCGGTCAAACAGTTTGCACACGCAACACTGAACCGCACCGATGAAGGGTGAGCCCGGTAGACATGACTCGGCGTTAACGTAAGATTCCGACACGGGGCCCTGGTAAACAGTGAAAGCCAGGCGTCAAGGGGAAGAGGGAAACCCTTCTAATCCGCACGGGAACAACTCGTCCTAGTGAGACATCAGCGACGTTAAAAAGTACAGCGACAAACCGGCATGGGATATCAAGCGATGGATATAACTCAAGGGTCGGGCCAAAGCAACCACGGAAGGACACATGTTAAAGAGAAAGGAAATTAAGCACAGACCTCCTACATGGTGGAACGGAACGCTGGGCCGAGAACTGAGCACCCTCGGCCGTTGGAAGGTGAATCTCAGAAATGCTGGCAATGCATTCGAACGACGGGCTGTGCGCACCAAGTTCAAGACTTTTGGATTTGGACTCAAAACACTATGCATTTTAGTAAGTGCGTCGCACTTGCTGTCAAAGAGTTCGTGGCCAACAAGCGCGGACTACCGGTCACTGAGGTGACTTGGCGCCACATAGCTGTATATTTATTTAGGTGCACTTGACGGTTTCTCGGCATTTTGTTCAACCATTTCAGCCACAATGTGTGGATGGGAATGTTAAATTGTTGAAGGAGATAAAAGACAAAAAGAAAATTGTGGCTCGTACTACCTAACCTACCCAACCTCGTACTACGGGAGAAGCCGTTTTCGAATCGCCCGTGGGGCGGGGAGGGAATCCGGTCCGTATTACGGAACCCGACGCTGATTCGAAACCCCTATAGTGTTCGGCGGTCTATCGTCTCGTCCGGAATAAACAAATAGAAACGCCGGAGGGTCCGGCAAGAGTTCTCATTTCTCTGAAGCATAGCGCCATGTCTGATCTCTAATTATTTTCGAACAATATATCCATTTATCATAAGGAACACATAGGAAAAAATCCAGTCAAAATCGAACCTAAGATTATTGAGATTAAATTATACAAAAAAATGCGCTTACAGCTCAATATATTAGTATACACTACTTCCGAGAGGCCGTTTTTTAAATATTGTAAATTGTAATAAATGTTTAGTTGTGAAACGTGTCCAGCGTATTTTAAGCGAAGAGACAGTCTCACTAGAAATAAGAAAAAACGTGCAGGCGTATATTTTTCATGCATCACGACGTGTAATCCAACGTTCAGTTACCTGATCTGATCGTACTTGTATAAATAATGTATAAATGTATAAATAATATTTAATTATTTTAGAAAGGAATCGTTCGTGCACATTATGTGGTATTATTGAAATAGCACCTCAATTGTACACCACCTAATGATGACCAGGCCAGACCTTCAATCCAATATGTAAAACCTTCGAATGCGGTATCCTATATCAGTAAGACCGCGATGGATGCAATTGAAAGTCATCCGGATTCTACAGGAGATTAGTTTTTTTTGTTTCAACTCTTACATTTTCTTAACTTCACTATTCAAAAAATCACAATTATTATAAACAGTCTACCATTTCGATATCATATTACACATTATCATTTATCAGGCAAGACAATATCATTGTAATTTATGTATTATTTAAATATTGAATTAACACTGCCCACGCCGCCGTCGATAAACGATCGGCGGCCTGTTATCGTGTTATGCAGTGACGACAAAAACGTGCCGACGCTGTGCGCAATAAAACAATGCCGTCGACGTTACATCGCCTTCTTCGATATAATTTCCTCATTTTCGGCGGACCGTCAACGCGTACTTGACGAATAATGATAGCATTGACAGACAAATAGATTTTTAATGCTGACTCCGTGTGCAACAACATGATGTGTGAACAATAATTGAAAATGCGTATGTTATTGACATTTTATAGGATATCTATGCACTGGTATCAATGAACGACAAAACGCAGCCATCGCCGCCGATGACCACCAACATAATAATTCACCTGGTGCGCCATCTAACAGTCGCCGGTACCGCAGCGCTACCTGTTGACTCAAGCGCGTAATATACGATAATTTAAAATAACTAACTACTGAATATTGTATATACATTTTTTACAAGTATAGAATGGGGCTCTCCAATAAAATACAGTATTCATATTAAAATTAAAAATATACAATATAATTGTAATCACGTTTCATTAGCATTCAGGTGTTATCAATGACTTGATGACATGAATTTTACGATTATAATATTGTAAATATAGATACAATGAGATAGTTTTCTTTTAATTTCTATTTGAAAATTCAACATGAAAAACAGAAACCTTCGTACCTATGTTTATATTTTGATATGTTAGGTTTACCACTTGCAAGACGGAGGCAACAATTAATGACCGACTAAAGTCATCTTGAAATAATGTTATTTGGTCCGGAGAGAGAGGCCTCCATCCACAACCTGGCCATGGCACGGCCGATACCCACGGGTGCCCCCGGATATTTTGCCACGCTGATTTGACACCCCTAGTGTTCGGGGCTCTGTTGTCTCGTCCAGGAGACCGGAATAAATAAAAATAGAAACGCCGGAGGGGGTCCGGCAAGAGTTCTCATTTCTCTGAAGCATAGCGTCAAGTCTTATCTCTCATTATTTTCGAACAATATATCCATTTATCCATAAAATAAAAGCGATTTAATTTATTTGATATTTTAAGAATATAATTTACTATGATATATGAATTGTAATTAAAATATCTTAAATTTAAATTATTTCAAGTCACTATGTGTATGGACAGTTGGCACACCATAATTGGTAGCAATGCTAAATAATAATTTAGTGAATTTGGTCTAAGATAGATAATTCTCGTATATATTATTTTTTATTTATTTACTGAGTAAATTGTCATTTTACAATTGTTAAATATATGATATTGCAGTATAACAATATTATGTGTTTTTAAAATGTTCCCAGACCTTCTAGCCATTTTTTTTTTTTTAACCAACAAAGGTTTTATAACATGTGTACAATTTTTGATAATTTACGGTGGTGCAAGGTTGTATTCGGTATAATACAGTACAGTGGCGTAAAATACATTTGATAGTAGGCAAGCATTGGTCTAGAACCTTACTTATATTATAATGCCAGAAAATGACAGGAGTAAAGGGAATTGCTACTTATATAAATGTTATGAAGATTGGATCAGTTTTAATACGCTTTTTTGATATTCTCGAAGAACAGTATATAAGACAGAATCATCGCACGATACTCGACCTGTATTCTGCCCCATGGTCCGCTCAAAATAAAAGTAAAATTAAACAGATTTTTATTGATTATATTTTGGCAAAACATTATGTTTATGTTTTTATGTCGATCGACGTTTCCGTTAGTTCGAATATTTATTAGAACACGTGTGTTTATAGCCTATATGTGCCCTTAAATGTATCATATAATGAGACAATTTTTTTTCCATTTTTCTTCACACTTTTCTACAACACACATAATATAACGTATTTCGTTTGAATGCCGCCACAGAACATGGCACTTGAGGTTAGACAAATCTCTGTGATATGTCTGGCAAATTTCACATTTGAATGGTTATTCACCCGTGTGAACCATTTTGTGCCTAGCCAGACGGTGCTTAATTTTAAAGGTTATTTGGCATCCGCTGTTTGAATGGACTGTCGCCGATAGGGAAGGAGAAAATATCGAGACCGTGGTGTGAGCGGTCGGAGCGGACTGGCTGTATGGTTCCGAATTCATGACCAGATCCGATGTCTTGTTCCGGGCGGTCAAACAGTTTGCACACGCAACACTGAACCGCACCGATGAAGGGTGAGCCCGGTAGACATGACTCGGCGTTAACGTAAGATTCCGACACGGGGCCCTGGTAAACAGTGAAAGCCAGGCGTCAAGGGGAAGAGGGAAACCCTTCTAATCCGCACGGGAACAACTCGTCCTAGTGAGACATCAGCGACGTTAAAAAGTACAGCGACAAACCGGCATGGGATATCAAGCGATGGATATAACTCAAGGGTCGGGCCAAAGCAACCACGGAAGGACACATGTTAAAGAGAAAGGAAATTAAGCACAGACCTCCTACATGGTGGAACGGAACGCTGGGCCGAGAACTGAGCACCCTCGGCCGTTGGAAGGTGAATCTCAGAAATGCTGGCAATGCATTCGAACGACGGGCTGTGCGCACCAAGTTCAAGACTTTTGGATTTGGACTCAAAACACTATGCATTTTAGTAAGTGCGTCGCACTTGCTGTCAAAGAGTTCGTGGCCAACAAGCGCGGACTACCGGTCACTGAGGTGACTTGGCGCCACATAGCTGTATATTTATTTAGGTGCACTTGACGGTTTCTCGGCATTTTGTTCAACCATTTCAGCCACAATGTGTGGATGGGAATGTTAAATTGTTGAAGGAGATAAAAGACAAAAAGAAAATTGTGGCTCGTACTACCTAACCTACCCAACCTCGTACTACGGGAGAAGCCGTTTTCGAATCGCCCGTGGGGCGGGGAGGGAATCCGGTCCGTATTACGGAACCCGACGCTGATTCGAAACCCCTATAGTGTTCGGCGGTCTATCGTCTCGTCCGGAATAAACAAATAGAAACGCCGGAGGGTCCGGCAAGAGTTCTCATTTCTCTGAAGCATAGCGCCATGTCTGATCTCTAATTATTTTCGAACAATATATCCATTTATCATAAGGAACACATAGGAAAAAATCCAGTCAAAATCGAACCTAAGATTATTGAGATTAAATTATACAAAAAAATGCGCTTACAGCTCAATATATTAGTATACACTACTTCCGAGAGGCCGTTTTTTAAATATTGTAAATTGTAATAAATGTTTAGTTGTGAAACGTGTCCAGCGTATTTTAAGCGAAGAGACAGTCTCACTAGAAATAAGAAAAAACGTGCAGGCGTATATTTTTCATGCATCATGACGTGTAATCCAACGTTCAGTTACCTGATCTGATCGTACTTGTATAAATAATGTATAAATGTATAAATAATATTTAATTATTTTAGAAAGGAATCGTTCGTGCACATTATGTGGTATTATTGAAATAGCACCTCAATTGTACACCACCTAATGATGACCAGGCCAGACCTTCAATCCAATATGTAAAACCTTCGAATGCGGTATCCTATATCAGTAAGACCGCGATGGATGCAATTGAAAGTCATCCGGATTCTACAGGAGATTAGTTTTTTTTGTTTCAACTCTTACATTTTCTTAACTTCACTATTCAAAAAATCACAATTATTATAAACAGTCTACCATTTCGATATCATATTACACATTATCATTTATCAGGCAAGACAATATCATTGTAATTTATGTATTATTTAAATATTGAATTAACACTGCCCACGCCGCCGTCGATAAACGATCGGCGGCCTGTTATCGTGTTATGCAGTGACGACAAAAACGTGCCGACGCTGTGCGCAATAAAACAATGCCGTCGACGTTACATCGCCTTCTTCGATATAATTTCCTCATTTTCGGCGGACCGTCAACGCGTACTTGACGAATAATGATAGCATTGACAGACAAATAGATTTTTAATGCTGACTCCGTGTGCAACAACATGATGTGTGAACAATAATTGAAAATGCGTATGTTATTGACATTTTATAGGATATCTATGCACTGGTATCAATGAACGACAAAACGCAGCCATCGCCGCCGATGACCACCAACATAATAATTCACCTGGTGCGCCATCTAACAGTCGCCGGTACCGCAGCGCTACCTGTTGACTCAAGCGCGTAATATACGATAATTTAAAATAACTAACTACTGAATATTGTATATACATTTTTTACAAGTATAGAATGGGGCTCTCCAATAAAATACAGTATTCATATTAAAATTAAAAATATACAATATAATTGTAATCACGTTTCATTAGCATTCAGGTGTTATCAATGACTTGATGACATGAATTTTACGATTATAATATTGTAAATATAGATACAATGAGATAGTTTTCTTTTAATTTCTATTTGAAAATTCAACATGAAAAACAGAAACCTTCGTACCTATGTTTATATTTTGATATGTTAGGTTTACCACTTGCAAGACGGAGGCAACAATTAATGACCGACTAAAGTCATCTTGAAATAATGTTATTTGGTCCGGAGAGAGAGGCCTCCATCCACAACCTGGCCATGGCACGGCCGATACCCACGGGTGCCCCCGGATATTTTGCCACGCTGATTTGACACCCCTAGTGTTCGGGGCTCTGTTGTCTCGTCCAGGAGACCGGAATAAATAAAAATAGAAACGCCGGAGGGGGTCCGGCAAGAGTTCTCATTTCTCTGAAGCATAGCGTCAAGTCTTATCTCTCATTATTTTCGAACAATATATCCATTTATCCATAAAATAAAAGCGATTTAATTTATTTGATATTTTAAGAATATAATTTACTATGATATATGAATTGTAATTAAAATATCTTAAATTTAAATTATTTCAAGTCACTATGTGTATGGACAGTTGGCACACCATAATTGGTAGCAATGCTAAATAATAATTTAGTGAATTTGGTCTAAGATAGATAATTCTCGTATATATTATTTTTTATTTATTTACTGAGTAAATTGTCATTTTACAATTGTTAAATATATGATATTGCAGTATAACAATATTATGTGTTTTTAAAATGTTCCCAGACCTTCTAGCCATTTTTTTTTTTTTAACCAACAAAGGTTTTATAACATGTGTACAATTTTTGATAATTTACGGTGGTGCAAGGTTGTATTCGGTATAATACAGTACAGTGGCGTAAAATACATTTGATAGTAGGCAAGCATTGGTCTAGAACCTTACTTATATTATAATGCCAGAAAATGACAGGAGTAAAGGGAATTGCTACTTATATAAATGTTATGAAGATTGGATCAGTTTTAATACGCTTTTTTGATATTCTCGAAGAACAGTATATAAGACAGAATCATCGCACGATACTCGACCTTTATTCTGCCCCATGGTCCGCTCAAAATAAAAGTAAAATTAAACAGATTTTTATTGATTATATTTTGGCAAAACATTATGTTTATGTTTTTATGTCGATCGACGTTTCCGTTAGTTCGAATATTTATTAGAACACGTGTGTTTATAGCCTATATGTGCCCTTAAATGTATCATATAATGAGACAATTTTTTTAAATTAATTTTTTTTCCATTTTTCTTCACACTTTTCTACAACACACATAATATAACGTATTTCGTTTGAATGCCGCCACAGAACATGACGCGGTCCCGCGTAATAGCTGTTTGAATTCAAATAGCCTTTTACGCGGAAAGCCGCGCTACGCTTCTCAAACAAACCGCCAATCGACGACGGACGACGCCAGCGCGCGACACCCGCGCTGTGAACCGTCGGCCGGCCGTTGGGTGAACCGGATTATAAAGTCACTAGTTTTTACCGACGACCCGCACGAGACTGACACACACGTCCCCGGCCGATCGTCTCTGTTTCTTTTTTTTTTTTCCGTTTGATTTGTTTTTTTTTGTTCAGTGACCGACAGGGCCACAAACGGGTTTCTTGTTTGTTCATCCGCGAAATAAATTTAACCCTCACATCGCAAAACTTGTGTTTTTCTTTATTTGTTTTGTCGTGTGAAACCTCTACCTCAACATCACCGCACCCACGCGGCCTTCACTAGGCCCGCATCAACTGGCTCCCCGTACAGGAATCACCGGTAAGTGAAAACTTATTAACTTACCCCTTACTACCACCATCATATACCCTTCCCGTTGCGCGACTTGGAAAAAAGTCCCCGACGCGATCCGACAAAAACGTGGTTAGCTGGCGAAAACGGAAAAACCGGCGTTACGTAATATATTACATAAGGACGTAACGACCAGCCGCGCCGCCCGATTTACGGACGCACCGACTACACCGCGCGCGACGCTCCAAAGTCCACACACACACGACGTAGGTAGGTAGGAACGCAAGAGCGCGAGAGGGTCACACCACCACCGCCCAGCACCACCACCGATAACGTCAACACGCGATTACCTGGGACAGAAATACCACATAATCGGACTGCCGTCGCCGCCGCCCAAAGCGACAGCCGCCGTCTTCCCTAATCGCAGTAGTGGGCCGGATAACGCACACACGCGCATCCGCGACAACACTCCGCGAAAACCGGTTACTGTGATCGCCCGGCAAGCGCAATAACAAGACAATAACAACCCACTGACCTACATTCCGTACGCAAATAAACACCGATAAACGGTCAACACAGCTGATCGAAGGAACGCGACGACCGTTCCACCGACAACAGCCACATTTTATATTTTCCCGTAAACAACACCGGAAAAACAACCGGACGTCATGTCGGGAAAATATATTAATGAGTTGACCGCCGCGGAGTTGCGCTACGAATGCAGGCAGCGCGAGTTGTCGGATACGGGCGCGAAGGATGATCTTGAAATCCGGTTGATACAACACTTCACGGACCTGAACCTACAGGCCAATGAAGTCCGGTTTCCGCCTATGGAACCCGCCGGGCATACCGGAAACAACCCGCCAACAGGTCAAATACTTGACGCCGGACAAAGGGAAAACCAACCGGTCGAATCATCACCCGCCCAGCCATCGAACATCACCACCAACATCCCACCCACACCCACACACCAACAGGCTATGGACATGATTCAAGCGAGTCGGTCCATAATTAAGGAGGTACGGCAAGCGGCGGAAAACTCGGCGCATGGGCACAGTTTGGAATCGCGACTGACCATGCTCGAGGACTGCATGGCCCGCTTTGGCGACGACCAACGCCGCATTGCAGAAACAATGCGACGCCTGGAAATGGGTATGGCACGCCAAGCACCGGAACACCAACCGGAAGGGACAGCACCGACCCGCCCCCCACCACAACGTGTCATTGAACAACACGGAATACGGTACGAGGTACTCCGCGGCACGCGAACCGCCGTCCGCGGGTAACCAGCACGCCGAACGTTCGGTACGTTTCGATGACACGCCAAATTTATACCATGCCCCCTCCTCCACACACACCTATGCGTCACAACAATCGACGCTGATACCATACGACGACGTATGTGCAGCGAAACATTCGCTGCCGGAGTTCCTCGGAACAACGCCTGAGGACCCGGTACGATTTATACACAAAGCGGAATCGATATTGTACCAAACGCGTATAGATAGGTCGGCCTGGACTAATATTGTCACGCAGCAGCTGAAGGGTGCAGCCAGTACATGGTGGAACACCATCAGACTACTGGACCTCACCTGGGATGAGTTCCGCGCCGAATTTTTAGAAAAATTCGACAACGTGGAAATACAATCACGACTGCGGGCTGAGATAGTATCCGTCCGACAAACACAAACGCAATCGCTTACGGAGTTCGTGACACAAAAAAACCAACTCGCGCGCCGCGTCAATACCGGGCTATCTGAAACACAGCTAGTCGGTACGATAGCCGGTCTAACGCGCAACGAATACCGCACACATATCCGATTGCAGAGACCAGTGACTTTCGGAGACCTCCGCCGGGTCGCTGGAATCCTGGAATACACACCAGACGAAACGCCCACACAACAACAGCAGAAACCGGCGTACAAATCATATTCACAAACCCGCCCGCCCCAACCGAAGCCGCAACCGCGTACACGGGACGGTACTGCAGGTAAAACACAACCGCCCAACCCGTGCAGGTACTGTGGAGGTCCTCACTGGAACAGTGACTGCCCCGGGAACACGCCGCGTTCGGGAAACGGGAAATGAGTCGACGGACAATTGTCCACGCCGCCGCCTCAAACACACACACACATACAACCACGCCACCACACACAACGCTCGGCAATACAGACGGGGATATAACTATCAAACGCGCATCGATAAACTCGGCGTCATCAGATATATCACCCATCAAAAACATTAAAATTCCGTTAAGTAGCAGGTCATCATCACCACACACAACGACCCCTACTACGGAATTAACACGTACTCATACGGTACACACCCATAGCACAGAGGTAACCGAAACGGATGCTCTGGTAATGGCGGTGCAAACCGCTCCCCATAGTACCGATAACGCGGTTAAGAACCAGTTACCCAGCTATACATCACAACCACCGTCGACTAACGCTAAACGTGTATGCCCCGACAAAATTCCGACCCCCGCGGTCGAACTCGAATTTAGGTCAGGCCCCGTAACAGCTCTACTCGACTCACAAGCACAAAAATCGTATGTAAGCCCGAACATAGCACATAAATATGGCACACCCCCACACGGACAACCAACTCAGGTACGAATGGCGGACGGACATACCACAATGACAAGTGGTACCTCCACATTCGTAGCCAGAATCGGAGACCTCACGGTCACCTTCAACGCAGCCATTCTGGAAAATTTGTACTGCGATATGCTCCTAGGTCACGACTTTCTCGTACAAAACGAAGTCACCTGGGACTACACAACGAGCACTATCCATTTAGGTTCGGATAGGAGAACAACAGCGTGCTGGAAAGGGCGGACACCCACCTCAACCCCAGCACTAGATGTTGACAAATTAACAATAAACGGTGACCACCACACACGCGCGAAACTCGCCGAAGTAGTACGCAACTATCCGGACGTATTCAACGGTAGGGTAGGACGCACCAGGTTAATTGAACACGACATCCTCCTCAAAAATCAAACACCCATAGCACTCAAACCATATCCCTACCCACCGGTAAAACAGGCCACAATCGACACCATGATACGGGACATGGAAGAGCAGGGACTGGTAGAACAGAGCACATCCCCGTGGGCCGCACCCATCGTTCTAGCAAAAAAGAAAGACGGCTCACCCCGACTATGCATTGATTATAGGCGGCTCAATGATATCACTGAGTCTGACGCCTACCCAATGCCCGACCTCAATACGCTGATACGTCAGATGAGAGGCGCAAAAGTATTCAGCGTCCTGGACCTTAAGTCGGGTTACTGGCAGGTCCCACTTAACCAAAACGCGCGAAAATACACGGCATTCCGGACGCGTCGGGGCCTATACCAATTCCGAGTCCTCCCCTTCGGCCTCAAAAACAGCCCCATGACCTTCGTGCGATTAATGGACGAAGTCCTGAGGGGGTACCTGGACGAGTTCGTCCGCGTATACCTAGACGATATAGTAGTGTTTTCGAACACTGTGGACGAACACCAGTGCCACTTGGACAAAGTTCTAGAACGTCTACAGAGACACGGGCTCACATGCAACCCCGAAAAGTGCAAATTCGGAGCCACCGAAATTTCATTCCTCGGACACCTAGTCACCTCCGAAGGAATAGACAAACAACCGGAGAAACTAGAGGGCATCATAAACTACCCCCCACCAACCAAACTGAGGGACCTACGGAAGTTCCTGGGCGTTTGCAACTGGTACAGCCAGTTTGTCGACAACTACGCGGACACCATAGCACCCCTAACGAATAGACTCAAACAGGGGACCAAATGGTCGTGGACCGAAACCGAACAGGCCGCATTTACCAAAATAAAACGCGCCCTGTACGATTCGCCAAAACTGTCGACACCAGATTACGGAAAACCGTTTTGCCTACAAACTGATGCTAGCGAAATAGGAGCAGGTGCCGTCCTTTTCCAACGGGGTGACAGCCCGGACGAAAGGCGGATAATCGCCTACGCAAGCAAAAAGTTTAGTGATACGCAAACAAGGTACGCCGCGGTAGAACGCGAGTGCCTCGCGATAATCTGGGCAACCGACAAGTTTAGACCATACCTAGAGGCCCGCCGCTTTGACCTATTCACCGACAACTCGGCACTCACATGGCTCCACCGAGCCAAAAACACAAATTCCAAGTTAACCAGGTGGGCACTACAGCTGGCTAACCTGGACTACAAAACCACAC
Organism: Metopolophium dirhodum; assembly: GCF_019925205.1. Lineage (NCBI taxonomy): Eukaryota > Metazoa > Arthropoda > Insecta > Hemiptera > Aphididae > Metopolophium > Metopolophium dirhodum. The sequence goes on from NC_083560.1 coordinate 142,551,312, forward strand.
ATGTGCCCGGCGTACAGAACGAGGCGCCGGACATGCTATCCCGCAACCCAACCACCGGGCCACCGGTAGACGAGGAACACCTCGAGGAACGACTAGTAGGAGTACCCACCTCACCACTCACCACTGCTACTAGCTCACCGGCCGACAATCTGTTCGCCACGACGGACCCGGCTAACACCACTAGTGGTCCCAAAATCACACACGCTATGCTCGTGACATGGCAGGCCAATGACCCCAATACACGAGACACAGCGCGCAACATGACAACGGACGACCCAGCGCACAATACCGGAAGTACCACGGATAAAAAAAATAAATACATTTTTACCGACGGTCTTCTGCGGATAAATTTGGGCGAACACACACCCGTAGTCATCCCAAAGGACAAGACGCAGAACGTGATCTGGACATACCACGATCACGTACTCGCAAACCACCCGGGCTGGAAAGAAACGTACAGAGCGGTAAAACAACGGTTTTTTTGGAAAGGACAAAAAAACGACATCCGACTGTACGTCAAGTCGTGTCACATATGCGCGTGTACCAAACCACTGAACACGCGCGCAGATGACCCCGCGACCACCAGAATACCCCGACACCCCTGGGAGGTGGTTAGCATAGACCTCATGGGCCCCTACCCGCGTACGAGTAGGGGAAAACAATACATACTGGTCGCCACGGATCTGTTTAGTAGATGGACCGAGGCATACCCCCTCGGAACAGCCACTACAAAAACAATAACCGAAACGCTTGAACGAGAATTCTTTTCACGTTTCGGATACCCCCGTGTGTGCTTAAGCGATAACGGCCCACAGTTCGTAGCAAACGATATGCGTAAAGCGATCGAACAGTGGGGGGCCGAGGGCTGGACAACTCCGGTATATCACCCGAGGGCCAACCCAGTCGAACGCCGTAACCAGGAATTAAAAAAAGGTCTACGTGCGCTACTCATCGACGGCAACCACAACACCTGGGACACCAAGCTAGCCCCCATTCTTTTTTCGATCAGGAACAGGCGTAACGACCGGACAGGATATCCACCATCGGTACTCGTCCTCGGGAGAGAGGGCAAAAGGCCGGGGGACTGGATACTGTCGCGGACAGCGGACAACCCGATCGAACAAATAAACATGGCTAGGGCGAGTCGCGAAAACAATGTACTGACCGCACCACCGGTAACAGGTGGGCCGACGGACACAAAGTACAAAACAGGTGACACAGTGTACTACAAGGCACACCACCTGTCAAACGCGCACAAAAAATTTCACGCCGGCTTCGCACCGAAATGGTGGGGACCGGTAAAGCTACACAAACGCGTAGGCAAAGGTGTGTTCACCACAGACCAACAGCCAACACGCAAGATCCACGTGTCCTGCCTAAAACGCGCAAACACCGCAGCGCCCAAAACACCCCCCACCCAACCCCCACCCCAACCATAAATCCACAATAGCATTTGGTGTACATAATTTCAGTCGGAATAGCACCAATGGAGCGTACACCATCAACGACACCCAGCACCCTCCAACAAGCGGCGGAACTGCTGGAACGCAGCCAGCAGCTGCTGAGGTCAGCCAGCTTGGAGGAGGGCACGAACACCACCACGGCGGCACGGGTCCGCCAGATGACCACGGCGCAGCTGCAGCGGGACCCGGTACTGTGGGCAGCCTACACGCGGGGGTGGGTCGACCGCACAGCCGTGTTCATGAAAGCGACAAGCGGGGAACCCACAACCATGGTGAGGCACAACAGGTCACGCAGCCCCAGACGGGCGACACGACCGGTAGCCACGGCACGACCCGCGGCCACAACTCGACCGGCGCCACCAACGTCGACAACTCGGGCACCCGTGAGGCTGCCACCCCCGACCATTAATGGAGAGACCGACACCAGCGCCAAGGACGTCGACCATCCCGCCGCCAGGAACGCTCGTCAACCCGCTGCCAACACCAAACACCACCACCGAGACAACAACACCGGCCACGCTCAACGCCCGCCAGCGCCGGAACAAGCAGCGGATGCGGGACTACAAAGCCAAACAGACGTCCCAACAACACCGCCTGGAAAAACCGGGGTCAACAGCAACCCCCGCCCCGTCACAACCAGAGCCTGCGACACCAGACCTCACCGTGGCCACGGTGCCGGAGGTGACAAACACTCCCGGAACAACCGGAACCGCGGAAAACCTAACAGCCGCTCACCCTCAAACCGCGGATATGGAAATATCCCCGGAAGAGGAGGCGGACCTGTTAGGTGAGACGGACGCAGGCACGGCTGGAACTGAAGACATGGAGGTCAGCCTCATGTACTTCAGTCCCCCCACGTCCCCCCAACGTGCCTAGACACCACCAGGGCCACGCCCGCTGAACACAGCTGGAAAAGCGTACCCACGGACAGGTGTCTACCACAACCACCCTTCACACACACCCTTTGACGACACCGGCAACGGCCGGAACACCACCGCCGTTGGCGGTTTGGGGGGGGGAGTATGACGCGGTCCCGCGTAATAGCTGTTTGAATTCAAATAGCCTTTTACGCGGAAAGCCGCGCTACGCTTCTCAAACAAACCGCCAATCGACGACGGACGACGCCAGCGCGCGACACCCGCGCTGTGAACCGTCGGCCGGCCGTTGGGTGAACCGGATTATAAAGTCACTAGTTTTTACCGACGACCCGCACGAGACTGACACACACGTCCCCGGCCGATCGTCTCTGTTTCTTTTTTTTTTTTCCGTTTGATTTGTTTTTTTTTGTTCAGTGACCGACAGGGCCACAAACGGGTTTCTTGTTTGTTCATCCGCGAAATAAATTTAACCCTCACATCGCAAAACTTGTGTTTTTCTTTATTTGTTTTGTCGTGTGAAACCTCTACCTCAACATCACCGCACCCACGCGGCCTTCACTAGGCCCGCATCAAACATGGCACTTGAGGTTAGACAAATCTCTGTGATATGTCTGGCAAATTTCACATTTGAATGGTTATTCACCCGTGTGAATCATTTTGTGCCTAGCCAGACGGTGCTTAATTTTAAAGGTTATTTGGCATCTGCTGTTTGAATGGACTGTCGCCGATAGGGAAGGAGAAAATATCGAGACCGTGGTGTGAGCGGTCGGAGCGGACTGGCTGTATGGTTCCGAATTCATGACCAGATCCGATGTCTTGTTCCGGGCGGTCAAACAGTTTGCACACGCAACACTGAACCGAACCGATGAAGGGTGAGCCCGGTAGACATGACTCGGCGTTAACGTAAGATTCCGACACGGGGCCCTGGTAAACAGTGAAAGCCAGGCATGAAAAAGTACAGCGACAAACCGGCATGGGATATCAAGCGATGGATATAACTCAAGGGTCGGGCCAAAGCAACCACGGAAAGACACATGTTAAAGAGAAAGGAAATTAAGCACAGACCTCCTACATGGTGGAACGGAACGCTGGGCCGAGAACTGAGCACCCTCGGCCGTTGGAAGGTGAATCTCAGAAATGCTGGCAATGCATTCGAACGACGGGCTGTGCGCACCAAGTTCAAGACTTTTGGATTTGGACTCAAAACACTATGCATTTTAGTAAGTGCGTCGCACTTGCTGTCAAAGAGTTCGTGGCCAACAAGCGCGGACTACCGGTCACTGAGGTGACTTGGCGCCACATAGCTGTATATTTATTTAGGTGCACTTGACGGTTTCTCGGCATTTTGTTCAACCATTTCAGCCACAATGTGTGGATGGGAATGTTAAATTGTTGAAGGAGATAAAAGACAAAAAGAAAATTGTGGCTCGTACTACCTAACCTACCCAACCTCGTACTACGGGAGAAGCCGTTTTCGAATCGCCCGTGGGGCGGGGAGGGAATCCGGTCCGTATTACGGAACCCGACGCTGATTCGAAACCCCTATAGTGTTCGGCGGTCTATCGTCTCGTCCGGAATAAACAAATAGAAACGCCGGAGGGTCCGGCAAGAGTTCTCATTTCTCTGAAGCATAGCGCCATGTCTGATCTCTAATTATTTTCGAACAATATATCCATTTATCATAAGGAACACATAGGAAAAAATCCAGTCAAAATCGAACCTAAGATTATTGAGATTAAATTATACAAAAAAATGCGCTTACAGCTCAATATATTAGTATACACTACTTCCGAGAGGCCGTTTTTTAAATATTGTAAATTGTAATAAATGTTTAGTTGTGAAACGTGTCCAGCGTATTTTAAGCGAAGAGACAGTCTCACTAGAAATAAGAAAAAACGTGCAGGCGTATATTTTTCATGCATCACGACGTGTAATCCAACGTTCAGTTACCTGATCTGATCGTACTTGTATAAATAATGTATAAATGTATAAATAATATTTAATTATTTTAGAAAGGAATCGTTCGTGCACATTATGTGGTATTATTGAAATAGCACCTCAATTGTACACCACCTAATGATGACCAGGCCAGACCTTCAATCCAATATGTAAAACCTTCGAATGCGGTATCCTATATCAGTAAGACCGCGATGGATGCAATTGAAAGTCATCCGGATTCTACAGGAGATTAGTTTTTTTTGTTTCAACTCTTACATTTTCTTAACTTCACTATTCAAAAAATCACAATTATTATAAACAGTCTACCATTTCGATATCATATTACACATTATCATTTATCAGGCAAGACAATATCATTGTAATTTATGTATTATTTAAATATTGAATTAACACTGCCCACGCCGCCGTCGATAAACGATCGGCGGCCTGTTATCGTGTTATGCAGTGACGACAAAAACGTGCCGACGCTGTGCGCAATAAAACAATGCCGTCGACGTTACATCGCCTTCTTCGATATAATTTCCTCATTTTCGGCGGACCGTCAACGCGTACTTGACGAATAATGATAGCATTGACAGACAAATAGATTTTTAATGCTGACTCCGTGTGCAACAACATGATGTGTGAACAATAATTGAAAATGCGTATGTTATTGACATTTTATAGGATATCTATGCACTGGTATCAATGAACGACAAAACGCAGCCATCGCCGCCGATGACCACCAACATAATAATTCACCTGGTGCGCCATCTAACAGTCGCCGGTACCGCAGCGCTACCTGTTGACTCAAGCGCGTAATATACGATAATTTAAAATAACTAACTACTGAATATTGTATATACATTTTTTACAAGTATAGAATGGGGCTCTCCAATAAAATACAGTATTCATATTAAAATTAAAAATATACAATATAATTGTAATCACGTTTCATTAGCATTCAGGTGTTATCAATGACTTGATGACATGAATTTTACGATTATAATATTGTAAATATAGATACAATGAGATAGTTTTCTTTTAATTTCTATTTGAAAATTCAACATGAAAAACAGAAACCTTCGTACCTATGTTTATATTTTGATATGTTAGGTTTACCACTTGCAAGACGGAGGCAACAATTAATGACCGACTAAAGTCATCTTGAAATAATGTTATTTGGTCCGGAGAGAGAGGCCTCCATCCACAACCTGGCCATGGCACGGCCGATACCCACGGGTGCCCCCGGATATTTTGCCACGCTGATTTGACACCCCTAGTGTTCGGGGCTCTGTTGTCTCGTCCAGGAGACCGGAATAAATAAAAATAGAAACGCCGGAGGGGGTCCGGCAAGAGTTCTCATTTCTCTGAAGCATAGCGTCAAGTCTTATCTCTCATTATTTTCGAACAATATATCCATTTATCCATAAAATAAAAGCGATTTAATTTATTTGATATTTTAAGAATATAATTTACTATGATATATGAATTGTAATTAAAATATCTTAAATTTAAATTATTTCAAGTCACTATGTGTATGGACAGTTGGCACACCATAATTGGTAGCAATGCTAAATAATAATTTAGTGAATTTGGTCTAAGATAGATAATTCTCGTATATATTATTTTTTATTTATTTACTGAGTAAATTGTCATTTTACAATTGTTAAATATATGATATTGCAGTATAACAATATTATGTGTTTTTAAAATGTTCCCAGACCTTCTAGCCATTTTTTTTTTTTTAACCAACAAAGGTTTTATAACATGTGTACAATTTTTGATAATTTACGGTGGTGCAAGGTTGTATTCGGTATAATACAGTACAGTGGCGTAAAATACATTTGATAGTAGGCAAGCATTGGTCTAGAACCTTACTTATATTATAATGCCAGAAAATGACAGGAGTAAAGGGAATTGCTACTTATATAAATGTTATGAAGATTGGATCAGTTTTAATACGCTTTTTTGATATTCTCGAAGAACAGTATATAAGACAGAATCATCGCACGATACTCGACCTTTATTCTGCCCCATGGTCCGCTCAAAATAAAAGTAAAATTAAACAGATTTTTATTGATTATATTTTGGCAAAACACTATGTTTATGTTTTTATGTCGATCGACGTTTCCGTTAGTTCGAATATTTATTAGAACACGTGTGTTTATAGCCTATATGTGCCCTTAAATGTATCATATAATGAGACAATTTTTTTAAATTAATTTTTTTTCCATTTTTCTTCACACTTTTCTACAACACACATAATATAACGTATTTCGTTTGAATGCCGCCACAGAACATGGCACTTGAGGTTAGACAAATCTCTGTGATATGTCTGGCAAATTTCACATTTGAATGGTTATTCACCCGTGTGAATCATTTTGTGCCTAGCCAGACGGTGCTTAATTTTAAAGGTTATTTGGCATCTGCTGTTTGAATGGACTGTCGCCGATAGGGAAGGAGAAAATATCGAGACCGTGGTGTGAGCGGTCGGAGCGGACTGGCTGTATGGTTCCGAATTCATGACCAGATCCGATGTCTTGTTCCGGGCGGTCAAACAGTTTGCACACGCAACACTGAACCGAACCGATGAAGGGTGAGCCCGGTAGACATGACTCGGCGTTAACGTAAGATTCCGACACGGGGCCCTGGTAAACAGTGAAAGCCAGGCATGAAAAAGTACAGCGACAAACCGGCATGGGATATCAAGCGATGGATATAACTCAAGGGTCGGGCCAAAGCAACCACGGAAAGACACATGTTAAAGAGAAAGGAAATTAAGCACAGACCTCCTACATGGTGGAACGGAACGCTGGGCCGAGAACTGAGCACCCTCGGCCGTTGGAAGGTGAATCTCAGAAATGCTGGCAATGCATTCGAACGACGGGCTGTGCGCACCAAGTTCAAGACTTTTGGATTTGGACTCAAAACACTATGCATTTTAGTAAGTGCGTCGCACTTGCTGTCAAAGAGTTCGTGGCCAACAAGCGCGGACTACCGGTCACTGAGGTGACTTGGCGCCACATAGCTGTATATTTATTTAGGTGCACTTGACGGTTTCTCGGCATTTTGTTCAACCATTTCAGCCACAATGTGTGGATGGGAATGTTAAATTGTTGAAGGAGATAAAAGACAAAAAGAAAATTGTGGCTCGTACTACCTAACCTACCCAACCTCGTACTACGGGAGAAGCCGTTTTCGAATCGCCCGTGGGGCGGGGAGGGAATCCGGTCCGTATTACGGAACCCGACGCTGATTCGAAACCCCTATAGTGTTCGGCGGTCTATCGTCTCGTCCGGAATAAACAAATAGAAACGCCGGAGGGTCCGGCAAGAGTTCTCATTTCTCTGAAGCATAGCGCCATGTCTGATCTCTAATTATTTTCGAACAATATATCCATTTATCATAAGGAACACATAGGAAAAAATCCAGTCAAAATCGAACCTAAGATTATTGAGATTAAATTATACAAAAAAATGCGCTTACAGCTCAATATATTAGTATACACTACTTCCGAGAGGCCGTTTTTTAAATATTGTAAATTGTAATAAATGTTTAGTTGTGAAACGTGTCCAGCGTATTTTAAGCGAAGAGACAGTCTCACTAGAAATAAGAAAAAACGTGCAGGCGTATATTTTTCATGCATCACGACGTGTAATCCAACGTTCAGTTACCTGATCTGATCGTACTTGTATAAATAATGTATAAATGTATAAATAATATTTAATTATTTTAGAAAGGAATCGTTCGTGCACATTATGTGGTATTATTGAAATAGCACCTCAATTGTACACCACCTAATGATGACCAGGCCAGACCTTCAATCCAATATGTAAAACCTTCGAATGCGGTATCCTATATCAGTAAGACCGCGATGGATGCAATTGAAAGTCATCCGGATTCTACAGGAGATTAGTTTTTTTTGTTTCAACTCTTACATTTTCTTAACTTCACTATTCAAAAAATCACAATTATTATAAACAGTCTACCATTTCGATATCATATTACACATTATCATTTATCAGGCAAGACAATATCATTGTAATTTATGTATTATTTAAATATTGAATTAACACTGCCCACGCCGCCGTCGATAAACGATCGGCGGCCTGTTATCGTGTTATGCAGTGACGACAAAAACGTGCCGACGCTGTGCGCAATAAAACAATGCCGTCGACGTTACATCGCCTTCTTCGATATAATTTTCTCATTTTCGGCGGACCGTCAACGCGTACTTGACGAATAATGATAGCATTGACAGACAAATAGATTTTTAATGCTGACTCCGTGTGCAACAACATGATGTGTGAACAATAATTGAAAATGCGTATGTTATTGACATTTTATAGGATATCTATGCACTGGTATCAATGAACGACAAAACGCAGCCATCGCCGCCGATGACCACCAACATAATAATTCACCTGGTGCGCCATCTAACAGTCGCCGGTACCGCAGCGCTACCTGTTGACTCAAGCGCGTAATATACGATAATTTAAAATAACTAACTACTGAATATTGTATATACATTTTTTACAAGTATAGAATGGGGCTCTCCAATAAAATACAGTATTCATATTAAAATTAAAAATATACAATATAATTGTAATCACGTTTCATTAGCATTCAGGTGTTATCAATGACTTGATGACATGAATTTTACGATTATAATATTGTAAATATAGATACAATGAGATAGTTTTCTTTTAATTTCTATTTGAAAATTCAACATGAAAAACAGAAACCTTCGTACCTATGTTTATATTTTGATATGTTAGGTTTACCACTTGCAAGACGGAGGCAACAATTAATGACCGACTAAAGTCATCTTGAAATAATGTTATTTGGTCCGGAGAGAGAGGCCTCCATCCACAACCTGGCCATGGCACGGCCGATACCCACGGGTGCCCCCGGATATTTTGCCACGCTGATTTGACACCCCTAGTGTTCGGGGCTCTGTTGTCTCGTCCAGGAGACCGGAATAAATAAAAATAGAAACGCCGGAGGGGGTCCGGCAAGAGTTCTCATTTCTCTGAAGCATAGCGTCAAGTCTTATCTCTCATTATTTTCGAACAATATATCCATTTATCCATAAAATAAAAGCGATTTAATTTATTTGATATTTTAAGAATATAATTTACTATGATATATGAATTGTAATTAAAATATCTTAAATTTAAATTATTTCAAGTCACTATGTGTATGGACAGTTGGCACACCATAATTGGTAGCAATGCTAAATAATAATTTAGTGAATTTGGTCTAAGATAGATAATTCTCGTATATATTATTTTTTATTTATTTACTGAGTAAATTGTCATTTTACAATTGTTAAATATATGATATTGCAGTATAACAATATTATGTGTTTTTAAAATGTTCCCAGACCTTCTAGCCATTTTTTTTTTTTAACCACCAAAGGTTTTATAACGTGTACAATTTTTGATAATTTACGGTGGTGCAAGGTTGTATTCGGTATAATACAGTACAGTGGCGTAAAATACATTTGATAGTAGGCAAGCATTGGTCTAGAACCTTACTTATATTATAATGCCAGAAAATGACAGGAGTAAAGGGAATTGCTACTTATATAAATGTTATGAAGATTGGATCAGTTTTAATACGCTTTTTTGATATTCTCGAAGAACAGTATATAAGACAGAATCATCGCACGATACTCGACCTGTATTCTGCCCCATGGTCCGCTCAAAATAAAAGTAAAATTAAACAGATTTTTATTGATTATATTTTGGCAAAACATTATGTTTATGTTTTTATGTCGATCGACGTTTCCGTTAGTTCGAATATTTATTAGAACACGTGTGTTTATAGCCTATATGTGCCCTTAAATGTATCATATAATGAGACAATTTTTTTAAATTAATTTTTTTTCCATTTTTCTTCACACTTTTCTACAACACACATAATATAACGTATTTCGTTTGAATGCCGCCACAGAACATGGCACTTGAGGTTAGACAAATCTCTGTGATATGTCTGGCAAATTTCACATTTGAATGGTTATTCACCCGTGTGAATCATTTTGTGCCTAGCCAGACGGTGCTTAATTTTAAAGGTTATTTGGCATCTGCTGTTTGAATGGACTGTCGCCGATAGGGAAGGAGAAAATATCGAGACCGTGGTGTGAGCGGTCGGAGCGGACTGGCTGTATGGTTCCGAATTCATGACCAGATCCGATGTCTTGTTCCGGGCGGTCAAACAGTTTGCACACGCAACACTGAACCGAACCGATGAAGGGTGAGCCCGGTAGACATGACTCGGCGTTAACGTAAGATTCCGACACGGGGCCCTGGTAAACAGTGAAAGCCAGGCATGAAAAAGTACAGCGACAAACCGGCATGGGATATCAAGCGATGGATATAACTCAAGGGTCGGGCCAAAGCAACCACGGAAGGACACATGTTAATGAGAAAGGAAATTAAGCACAGACCTCCTACATGGTGGAACGGAACGCTGGGCCGAGAACTGAGCACCCTCGGCCGTTGGAAGGTGAATCTCAGAAATGCTGGCAATGCATTCGAACGACGGGCTGTGCGCACCAAGTTCAAGACTTTTGGATTTGGACTCAAAACACTATGCATTTTAGTAAGTGCGTCGCACTTGCTGTCAAAGAGTTCGTGGCCAACAAGCGCGGACTACCGGTCACTGAGGTGACTTGGCGCCACATAGCTGTATATTTATTTAGGTGCACTTGACGGTTTATCGGCATTTTGTTCAACCATTTCAGCCACAATGTGTGGATGGGAATGTTAAATTGTTGAAGGAGATAAAAGACAAAAAGAAAATTGTGGCTCGTACTACCTAACCTACCCAACCTCGTACTACGGGGGAAGCCGTTTTCGAATCGCCCGTGGGGCGGGGAGGGAATCCGGTCCGTATTACGGAACCCGACGCTGATTCGAAACCCCTATAGTGTTCGGCGGTCTATCGTCTCGTCCGGAATAAACAAATAGAAACGCCGGAGGGTCCGGCAAGAGTTCTCATTTCTCTGAAGCATAGCGCCATGTCTGATCTCTAATTATTTTCGAACAATATATCCATTTATCCATAAAATAAAATCGATTTAATTTATTTGATTTTTTAAGAATATAATTTACTATGATATATGAATTGTAATTAAAATATCTTAAATTTAAATTATTTCAAGTCACTATGTGTATGGACAGTTGGCACACCATAATTGGTTAGCCTACTACAAATATTTGTGAAATGACTGGGTATCTTCTATAAATAAATAAAATTTTAAAATTGACAGATGAAGCTACCATATCTATTCAATCTTTTGAAGATGATGTGTTTGATGCCTTATGTCCTTCACCTATTACCTCATGTGTGCGATGTGCTGTGCATACTTTGCAACTATGTATTCTAGATGGGTTTAAAAACGCACCAATCACCAGTTGCATAGTTCAAGCAAGAAAGGTATAATAGTATAATTTTAAAAGTTTTACATAGTATAGTATAATATGTTGGTTTGATGATTTTATTTATGCTCATAATTTACCTATTTTACAAAACCAGGTGGTGAAAAAATTGAGAACTCCTAAGTATGCCACTTGGCTAAAAAGAAAAAACCTCAAATATGCTATAATAGATAACGAAACAAGATGGAACTCTGTCTTTAATATGTTATTCAGATTATTAGAGTTGAAAGAGTTTTGCCAAACCCACCATAGCACTAATACTGAACTCAAATTAAAAAAAAGTGAATGGGATTCTATTCAAAGCATTGTAAGTTTTTATTTTTAATAAATATCTTATAATTTATTAGTGGGTATCAAATATTATAGAGTAGTATTAGTATATATTTAATATAAACTTTGGATATAGGTATCGCTAACATAACAATCGGCAACACTATTTTACCAATAACTCTAAATTTAGTAAAGATAAAATTAAAGAAAAAAGAATATCAAACTATTATAATATGTTCATTGCCCATTTATAAAGTGTAGACCGTATCCTATATTATACAACCTTAATAAAAGTTTTTAATTTTTGATTATATTAGTAACTAATAGATATATTTATTGTGTATAGGTTGATGCATTAATGCCTGTTAAAATAGCTACTCTTGCTCTTCAAAAGCAGGACATAAACCTCGGTGACTTCTTTGGAGTATGGCTTAAAGCATCACATGGTCTCCAGTCTAACGGTTCAATATTAGCTAAACAAATTTTGAAATCTATGAAACAGCGTGAGGTGCTATTATTAAAGAATCCAATCTTTTTGGCAGGTTTGTTTGATGAAATATAATAATTGTCATAGTCATATACAATGACTATATTCTAAATATATATATTCCTTATATTCTAAATAATTTAAAGACTGGTGAATTGGTGCTGCTGTTGACTTAAACATTATTTATTCTTAACAAAAACTTTTAAAATTTTAGATGTACTTATGTCTTATATATTTGTTTTGTTTATATATTAAAAAATTAGATTTTAAAAGAAAACATATCATTGTTTGTACACACGAGTCCTGATAACAGTTTACACATTCACCATTATTGCTTTTTTTTCTGCAGGATAATTTGTCTACATAATATTTAGTATTTAGTTATATTTCAATATTTGAAACTTTTTTTCTAGCAATTTTCCTTGATCCACGTTACCAATGCATGTTAAATGAAACTGACAAAAATACTGGAATTAATCATTTAATTAAAACATGGAAATGTATGATTCAGATACAAGATGTATGTCAAACTGATGATGTCAATAACTCTGCTATAGGCATAGGCGTAGGGTGGTCAATTTTTTTGGGGGGGCTTTAGCCCTTCCAGGGAAAGGATTTAGCAACCCCCCCCCCCCCCCCAACCGGTACATCTGCAAATTTACATAAAAAATACAAATAACGTGTGACAATCAAAGGTTTTATTAAAATATTCTATTTTTTTTTTTTTTTTTTACTGTTATAACATTAACCGTCTATTTTCTTTAGAATATATCTCTAAAATATCTTCAGCATTTATATTATTCGATACATCTCTTTCAATATTAATAATAGCTACTTACATTTACATTTTTACACATATCAACAACAATCAAGTTTAGCTTATGAGCCATACAATGAATGTGTGTTGCATACGGATAGTGTTTTATCATTTTGGCTTGTACACCACCTTTTCTGCCAGACATTACATTGGCTCCATCATACGACTGTCCAATAATGGGGACGTGGTCAAACTTACAGAATTTTAAAAAGTTAAGAATTGCATTACTTAGTGACTCAGCGTCTTGTTTTTCGGACACATTAAGAAAGCCAATAAACCTTTCAAAAACTTCAAAATTTTTGGTGTACCTAACACAAACCGACATCTGTTCTTCTTTGTGACATCTAAAATATATAAAGTAGTTATAAAATTAAATATCAAGTCATCAGGAGCTATTACCTTGCTTCATCACACATAATAGAGTAAAATTGAGCTTTTTTAACTTCATTTATGATATAGTCCCGAACGTGATTTGAACAAATGTCAATGATAATATTTTGTGTGGTAGGACTTGTATAATTTATATATTTCTCATAATTAATTTGAAAATCTGGATTATTCTTGAAAAATAGTTTACAAGCTTCCTTAAAATTTCCTATTACAAAAAATTTAAATTAATTTACTTTATGGGTAGGTTTTTACTAATTAAATTATTATACCTTGATTTAATGAATTACTATCTTCTTGATGACCTCTAAATGCTATGCCTTGCCGACTGAGATACAAAATAATATCTATTATACATTTTATATAGTTTCGGTTCTTAATTACTTCTTCATGCTTAGCATTTGATAACAAAGTGTAAACAGATCCTGTTGATTTTGATTTTTTATGAGCTGACCATTTAGCCATACATGTTAAGTGATTCAGAGTACTAGAATGAATTTCTAATTTTGATTTAGAGTTCTTTCCTTTACCTTTTGAACCACTTATCTATAGTAATACATTAAAGATTTAACAGTGGTTATTGTAGGTAATATTAAATAAATTGTATTTGGAGTTTGTGAGCATTACATAATTTCAGCACCCAGTAGGATAGATGAATAAAGTATGCAGATACTTTAAAAATATAAACACTTACTTTTTTCCAATTGTTAAAACCTTTAGTTGTAAATGTTTCTTCAGATTTACATTTGTTTGTACCAAATGTACGGCATGCATAGCAAAATACACTATCTTTTGAAATGCTATACTCAAGCCAATCGAATTGTTTAAATAATGCTGAAGTAAAAGCGCGATTTTGTGATCCAAAACAAGTTTTAGGATACGCCTAAATAATAGATATTGTAATAAGCAAACAGCAAAAGCCAATAAGTTTTAGGCGAGGTTTTAGGCAAGCTATACATAATATTATATATAATTATATAAATTGTATATATTATAAAACTTACGTCTAATATAGGTGTTGCTGGGCCCGAGTCAATATCACCTAAATCTAAAATGTCATTAATATCACATTGTACATCTTGTGTGGGTTCATGTACAGCCTTCACAGGCATAGCATCATCTACAGATGCATCATCTTCAACATCAACAATTATGTTTGTAGTATTTATTGATGCCACTGAAATTAGTGAAATGTCTACAAACTGTTTAGGTTTACAGAAAATACTAAATAATTTATTTTTTTCCATTTTGGTAAACACTAAACTGATTGAATTACAATAATTGTATTATTCAAAAGTTCGTAATAGCAATAACCCTAGCATAGAACGATAAAATTAGTGATAGGTATTCGGTACATTTCGTTTCCATCACGTGCTTGTAGCGTTTATCTTATATTCTTATCAGTTATCGCTATTGCATTTTATTGTTCTGTGATTTTTGTAAATAATAATAATAATAATAACACAATAAAATAATGAATAGAATATGACGTATGGACGTATTTTAATAAAATAAGCACAATTTAACCTTAACGACATAATATCGACCGACAAAAACAACACATTATTGAATTATATTATAACTCATAAGAAATGTAATGGATAAAGTGACATAAAAAAATAAAGAATTATTTTTATCAATATTTAAATATCGAAAAAATTATTTATTTGAATATTTTTTAAATATAGGTGGCCTTAAGTTTTAAGTTTTTTGGGGGGCTATTATTCCAACTGGGGGGTCTAAGTCCCCCCAAGCCCCAACTACGCCTATGGCCATAGGTTAACACAGATTGATAAAACAATTATTTTAACTTGTAGTGGTAAATAATAGTATAATTTTTTTTTAGCCAATGTTATTGATTCTCCTGATAATACTGCAGAAACAATTGATGATGGATTTGAATTGTTTTTGTCATCACAAACATCTGTTGCAAGTAATCGTAGTGAAACAAATATCTTAAATGATATATCCACTAGTTTGCATAATTTTAAAAATGTAGAGCGTCTACATTATAAAACAAACATACTTGCATTCTGGGAATCCCAAAAACATGATAAGTCTGATCTTTATAAGCTAGCAAATATTGTTCTTGCCGTACCCGCTACTCAGGTATATACAATATTGTTAATACTTTGTATTTTCATGTGGAATTTTTTATTTTTTATTTTTTCAGGTTAGTGTTGAACGGAGTTTTAGTGGAATAAAGTTTATATTATCTGATCTACGTACATCCTTATCAGTCAATTTATTAGATGCCATAATGATACTACGTTCAAACACAAAATGTATGAAAGTTAATGCTTAAAAACTCATTTGTAATTGATTATTAATCTTATTAAAAAGTTGAATAAAAATATGATTTGTGTTTTATTTTATAGATTTATATTAGTATTTAATAATAAATAGAATATTGGGATGTTCGTACTGTAGGTATGTCTTATAATTGTTATTTTATTTAAAAATCATTCTTTAAAAAATTGAAAAAGCATAACAATCTATTGGGTAATATCTTTAATTTTGGTGGCTCTTAAGTGTTTTGTTATTAAAAAAGTCTAAACACTAGGTAAACGTTAGATCTTGGACATTTTTATTTAAATTTTAAATGGTTGCGACCAGGCCCGTATTAACAAATATTGCCGACAGGGGCTAACCTTCATTTTACATTTTTGACCATTTCAATATATTGCCGCCCCTAAACCTAATTTTTATACTGCCGCCAGGGGCAATTGCTCCTCCGAGCCCTCCCTTAAATACGGGCCTGGTTGCGACAGAAATTTAATTGATAAAGTTAATCAATATCAGAATCTAAAATCTAATCTAAATTTCACATTGATTGAAATGTAAAAGTAATAAAGAATAATCAAAAATGTATAGTTAAAGTTCATAAATTGAAAATATTTCAGTGACATTGAAATAATAATAGTATAAATTTGATATTTAAATTTTAAAATGTAATCTAAAATTGAAAAAAAGAAAATTATATTTAAAATCAAAATCATAATATAATGAAATCGATATATTATTTTTAAATCAAAATCAAAAAATACTAAAATTGATATATTATTTTTAAATTGAAATCGAAAAAAACTAAAATCGATAAATTATTTTTAAATTTAAATCAAAAAGAACTAAAATCGATAAGCAAAATTGAAATTAAAATCGAAAAATTTTATTTCGATTTCAAGCCCTGCCTTTGACCTGTCGTTTTGAAACTTACACACATCGTATAATGTACCTTGGGCTACAATGCCTGTGATTTTGGTGAACCTACTACAAATATCACGGAGATGGTGATCAAATTGTGCATAGTCAGTACAGCGATCAGCATTCGCGTGCAGTATAACCATAAATTACGTACAATCGTCTTTTAAAAAATTTCCAAAAATCGTATAAAATCAACCCTTTGACTGATCGTTTTAAAACTTACACACATCGTAGAAAGTAATACGGTCTACCATACCCGTGAGTTTGGTTAGCCTACTACAAATATCTCGGAGACGGCGATCTCATTGTGCATTGGTGGTCCAATTCACCTTGCAACAGCTAAACGCCCTTTAGAAAATCGTATAAAATCAACCCTTTGACCTGTCGTTTTGAAACATACACACATCGTATAAAGTACCTCGAGCTACAATGCCTGTGATTTTGGTGAACCTACTACAAATATCACGGAGACGGTGACCTCATTGTGTATTGTCGTTCTACCCCGGGACTCACCCGGCAAACCCATTACTTGCTTAAAAAGAATATATAAAATCAACCCTTTGACCGATCGTTTTGAAACTTACACACATCGTAGAAAGTACCTCGAGCTACAATGCCTGTGATTTTGGTGAACCTACTACAATTATCACGGAGACGGTGATCTCATTGTGCACTGTCGGTACAGCGATCAGCATACGCGTGCTGTATTACTATAAATTACGTACAATCGTTTTTTAAAAAATTCCAAAAATCTTATAAAATCAACCCTTTGACTTGTCGTTTTGAAACTTACACACATCGTAGAAAGTACCTCGAGCTACAATGCCTGTGATTTTGGTGAACTTACTACAAATATCACGGAGACGGTGACCACCTTGTGCATTGTCGGTCTACCCCGGGACTAACCCGGCAAACCCAATACTTGCTT
This sequence comes from Metopolophium dirhodum, assembly GCF_019925205.1. NCBI lineage: Eukaryota > Metazoa > Arthropoda > Insecta > Hemiptera > Aphididae > Metopolophium > Metopolophium dirhodum. The sequence continues at coordinate 142,569,132 of NC_083560.1, forward strand.
AAAAAAAATATATAAAATCAACCCTTTGACCTGTCGTTTTGAAACATACATACATCGTAGAAAGTACCTCGAGCTACCATGACTGTGATTTTGGTGAACCTACTACAAATATCACGGAGACGGTGATCTCATTGTGCATTGTCGGTACAGCGATCAGCATACGCGTGCTGTATTACTATAAATTACGTACAATCGTTTTTTAAAAAATTCCAAAAATCTTATAAAATCAACCCTTTGACCTGTCGTTTTGAAACTTACACACATCGTAGAAAGTACCTCGAGCTACAATGCCTGTGATTTTGGTGAACCTACTACAAATATCACGGAGACGGTGACCACATTGTGCATTGTCGGTCTACCCCGGGACTCACCCGGCAAACCAAATACTTGCTTAAAAAAAATATATAAAATCAACCCTTTGACCTGTCGTTTTGAAACTTACACACATCGTAGTAAGTACCTTGGGCTACAATGCCTGTGATTTTGGTGAACCTACTACAAATATCACGGAGACGGTGATCTCATTGTGCATAGTCGGTACAGCGATCAGCATTCGCGTGCAGTATAACCATAAATTACGTACAATCGTCTTTTAAAAAATTTCCAAAAATCGTATAAAATCAATCCTTAGACTGATCGTTTTAAAACTTACACACATCGTAGAAAGTAATACGGTCTACCATACCCGTGAGTTTGGTTAGCCTACTACAAATATCTCGGAGACGGCGATCTCATTGTGCATTGGTGGTCCAATTCACCTAGCAACAGCTAAACGCCCTTTAGAAAATCGTATAAAATCAACCCTTTGACCTGTCGTTTTGAAACATACACACATCGTATAAAGTACCTCGAGCTACAATGCCTGTGATTTTGGTGAACCTACTACAAATATCACGGAGACGGTGACCTCATTGTGTATTGTCGTTCTACCCCGGGACTCACCCGGCAAACCCATTACTTGCTTAAAAAGAATATATAAAATCAACCCTTTGACCGATCGTTTTGAAACTTACACACACCGTATAAAGTACCTCGAGCTACAATGCCTGTGATTTTGGTGAACCTACTACAATTATCACGGAGACGGTGACCTCATTGTGTATTGTCGTTCTACCCCGGGACTCACCCGGCAAACCCATTACTTGCTTAAAAAGAATATATAAAATCAACCCTTTGACCTGTCGTTTTGAAACATACACACATCATATAAAGTACCTCGAGCTACAATGCCTGTGATTTTGGTGAACCTACTACAAATATCACGGAGACGGTGATCTCATTGTGCATTGACGGTACAGCGATCAGCATACGCGTGCTGTATTATTATAAATTACGTACAATCGTCTTTTAAAAAATTTCCAAAAATCGTATAAAATCAACCCTTTGACTGATCGTTTTAAAACTTACACACATCGTAGAAAGTAATACGGTCTACCATACCCGTGAGTTTGGTTAGCCTACTACAAATATCTCGGAGACGGCGATCTTATTGTGCATTGGTGGTCCAATTCACCTTGCAACAGCTAAACGCCCTTTAGAAAATCGTATAAAATCAACCCTTTGACCTGTCGTTTTGAAACATACACACATCGTATAAAGTACCTCGAGCTACAATGCCTGTGATTTTGGTGAACCTACTACAAATATCACGGAGACGGTGACCTCATTGTGTATTGTCGTTCTACCCCGGGACTCACCCGGCAAACCCATTACTTGCTTAAAAAGAATATATAAAATCAACCCTTTGACCGATCGTTTTGAAACTTACACACATCGTAGAAAGTACCTCGAGCTACCATGACTGTGATTTTGGTGAACCTACTACAAATATCACGGAGACGGTGATCTCATTGTGCATTGTCGGTACAGCGATCAGCATACGCGTGCTGTATTAGTATAAATTACGTACAATCGTTTTTTAAAAAATTCCAAAAATCTTATAAAATCAACCCTTTGACCTGTCGTTTTGAAACATACACACATCGTAGAAAGTACCTTGGGCTACAATGCCTGTGATTTTGGTGAACCTACTACAAATATCACGGAGACGGTGATCTCATTGTGCATAGTCGGTACAGCGATCAGCATTCGCGTGCAGTATAACCATAAATAATTACGTACAATCGTCTTTTAAAAAATTTCCAAAAATCGTATAAAATCAACCCTTTGACTGATCGTTTTAAAACTTACACACATCGTAGAAAGTAATACGGTCTACCATACCCGTGAGTTTGGTTAGCCTATTACAAATATCTCGGAGACGGCGATCTCATTGTGCATTTGATAATAATTATATCATTTCGTTATAGACGGGAATTTACAAAATGTAAAACTTTTTCGTCATGTAAAAATTTAAATATTAATTTAAACAAGGTTATGGCGTAATAAAACTGTGGAAGAGTTAGTGGGACAATCGCCCACTAGAAATTTTGTTTTATGCAATGTAAGGATTTGGGCTTTTTAGTTCCACAAAAACTACCCACGAAGAAAGGGGAACACTTTCCTCGTGACCTGTGAGCCGCACCGCGTGAGACCCGAGGGTCAAGTCGGTGGAACTCACAGGCTTTGATACACGCATGGGGTATTGAAACTCCAAGATTTATTTTGGGTAAAAGGTGGATTAATAAAGATATAATAAGTTATAATTTTAAGGTAATCACGTGGGTGTATTTTACATAAGTTAAATAATAAATAATTTAATAATAACATTTTCATAATTTCGTTATAGTATAAGGTGGCACATGGCAAATATAATATAAGTATAAGATTGCACATGGCAATTACAATAAGTATAAGATGGCACATGGCAAATATAATAAGAAGTATAAGAATTTTCAGCCTTAGGATGTTTCATACTAAGGGGAATGGGGATAAAAAAAAAGGACCCGCGTCTTGCGACGCCTCTAAATCGTGCTTTGAAAGGGGGGACCAAGGGGAAAATATAATTACGATACATGGACGTGACTGCTGCTGACTATATTAACGTGGGTGACGGATACTCCGCCCGAACATCGGGCCTGTAGTCGTGTCTCAGCTCATCATGTTGTTGTAGAACAGTGCGTAGATATTCATATACAGGTGTCGTTGAACCGATTCAGGGCCGTAGAGCGAAAAACTGGCCACGAGGTGATGTATTCTAGTTCTATTCCTTTTACCAGTTTAACTTATCCATATTATAACGCCAATCAAACTTTACCTGAATTTTCTGCACTAAGCTCAGCTATAAACCCTCATCAAATTGAAACTGTGACTCCTACATTACACACTTATTATTCTCAGTATAATTCTCAGCCATCTGCTTCATCCACACATTCTGGTAATATGCAGCCTACTAATTTTGACAATACCAATACATAATCATACATTATAGGTATGATTACATGTTTATAACTATTCAAGTATGTTACTATTAATTAATGTTCCCACTAATAATTACTATTAATTTTAAATTTAATATTCAATAATATAATAGGTAATAATAGTAGTGTACATTATAATGGCAACCAGCAAGTATACTTTATAATTTTAATTATTTAAAATGTATTACTTAAAATTGTGTTAAGAGTATAAATAATCTATACAGACTTTGTAGTCTATACCTTAAAGTAGTAATACAGATCAATATAAAATATTTTTATAATTATTTTCTTACGTAAAATAATAATAATATTGTAATAAAAATGTAATATTATTTTCCAATGACTTTATTTTGCCACTTAATTGCATGTTGCGGAGTGTTGAAATACTTAACAAAGTGTTCTCTAACTTCTTTGGCATTTGTTGACGAATTTCTAGTTCCCCTTTCATTTGTTAAATCGTCCATTGTACAACTAAGCAGTGGTGTAGTGGGGCGTATACGCGGGTATACGGCGTATAACGACTTCTCCAGTTTTTGGTTGATGCGTATACTTATAATATAATTTGTGATACGCAGGTATACGGGTATACTATTTAGCTATAATATAAACAGTATTAACGAATAACCAATAATACCAAACATATTTCCTTGTTATCACGTTCAGGAACGGTTATTATTTTTACATTTTACACATCTATTTTTAACTTCATTGCATGGATCTATATTTATTATATACAGAGTGTTTCAAAATGATTCATCCGATTCAGGTTAGGATGTAATGTAAATCGGATGAATCATTTTGAAACACCCTGTGCAATATATATTATACATCTAAAATTATAAGCTTATCGATAACGATCGCCGACGCCGAGATGCACGGTCACATGCATTACCGAAAATAATTTTGTCAATAAATATTATTTCGTGTACACTGATACACTGTGTCACTGTACAGTAAACAGTTTACCACAATAATAAAACATTAATAACCTTTGTAGTTTGTACTTTGTATATTTTCAATTTTGTTAATATTTATACCGTATATCAACCGTAATACAGTCAACTCGCGATATAACGAATTTCAAGGGACCGAGAAAAAAATTTGTTATATCGAAAGTTCGTTACATCGAAATTCGTTATATCAAGAGAATATATCAATTGAATTCGTTATAACGAGAATAAAAATAAAAATTCAAAATTTTATTATTCGTATACACATGTATAAAATATATGAGTCATATAAGTATATACATATTTATTGTTTAATTTCAATATAAATGTATGTAATAATATTTCTAATAAAAATATGCTATAATAATAATATGTACATACATCATTACATCACATTATTAAAAATTCGTAATAGAAAGCTCCAAATTTATAAAAATTCGTTACATCGCGAGAGTTTTGATCAAAAACGCTTCGCTACATCGAGGGGACCAAAATACATTACATTTGTTCGTTATACCACGATATTTTCAAGGGACCGGTAGTTTTATTCGTTATATCAAGATTTTCGTTATATCGAATTTCGTTATATCGCGAGTTGACTGTATTAACAAATACAAATATATCGGTAAAAATTATACCGAACTCGCTTTGAAGAAAAGGTTTTTATTCTTAAATTGTTAAATTGTTAATTGGTTATTAGGTACTTACTACTTATTACTCGTTATTAGTTATTAATTTATTATTATTTATTTCGTTTCACTAACTCATTTAAAACAAATACAATGGACAAATTTATTATTCGAATTACAAAGGTAAGTCAATAAAATATAGAATACATACGTACAGTTAATATAATATTTTAATGTCAGGTACATATTTAATTTACAAAATTAGTAAGTAATTAGTATATTTATTAAGTTTTTTCTTAATATAGGGAAAAATTCAACTTGATTCAAATTGTGATCCAGATGAACCGGCTCCTATTGCTGAAAATGAGTTCTCTCCCCTGACAAAAAAATTAAAATTGGTATGTAATTCTTTTTTTATATACATAGGTAATGTAGGTATATACATAGGTATATAGTATACGATGTGGCATAATTGAATATGGGGGTAAATATGAATTAATTAAATACAAGTATACAACTAATTGTAGTGATAAATTAAGTTCAAATAGGTAAAATACAAATGGTTTAGTCATATTACTCATATTGTAGTGAACATAATAATGATGTATTTATTATATTTATCAGGAAGTTAATATTTTTACTATGAAAAATAAAAATGTACTTTGGATATTTCTTTAAGAGATTGAAAACAAGCATAATTACTAAATTAAAATATTGTTTTTTTTCAAATGAGATACTATTGATATTTTATTTTATGATATTTTATTTCACACTACAGTTATTGAAAAATATATTGAAATCTGTATTTTGTGGTACAAATAAATATTTCACACTGGGTCTATTTTAATTGGTTTTTCATATCATAACAAACTCAATAAATGTTGTGTTTTATATTTTATATTTTCAATCTACAATATACTTGTTTAATTATTTTAGAAAATGTCTTCTATTGGATCAACTGACTTAAATCAAAATCTAAAAAATTCTGCTCCTGATGATACATTAATCCAGGTAAAGCTAATCACATTTTAAACTTATATCATTTAATTTAAATAATAATTTATAGTATCACTATATTTAAGGTATCTACCTCTATAATTTAAGATAAATAGTTTTGATTTAGAAAAAAAATATAAAAATTTATGAATAACAATTAAGGCATTCCTAACTGTTAACATTTAATGGTTTTTATGTAAACTAATTTTAATAAATAATGTTGTTAATTTGTTTTTTTTATACCTCCAAGTATTCAAATAAATAGGTTATAGGACTTGTAATATGAAGCAGTTTTTATGGTAATTAAGTTATTTTTACTTATTATGCACATTACATATTAGTATATTACATACCTAATAGGTATTACCTATTTATTATACTACAATTAATTTGTTATTAATGCTCTAAATTAAAATTTTTTTTTAATATTGCTTATTATTAGCAATTGCTATTGCCTTCTATAATATTGCTTATTTGCACAAATATTTTATTTAAACACACACAAGTATTTTCATGAGTTTATGCATTTTAACAAAATTGTTGTAGCATGAGAACTGCATTATTGATGTATTTTAAATTCAATCCTTATTGCTTACCGATCATTTTTTCTATTACGAATAAAAAGTTCTAATAAGAAAAAAACTATTTCATTTTTAGACAAAAGAACAGTGGCCATCAGTTTGGTCATTTGATCAGTGGATGGAAAAGAAAGGAAAATATCCATGGCTGTTTTGTTCAATGCACAAAATTGGTTGTATTTATTGTAAAGAAGTTGGAACTTTGAAAACGTTCAAGAAACAAGGAGTCGAAATATCAAAAGAATGGAGTACTTGTAATGTTGACTGTGGCATCCACCCAAATAAAAAAATAAATTATCAAATTTAAGAAATAAAATTTAAAGACATGTCGAATCTCAAGCTCATGAATATGCATTAACAATAAAAAAAGATAACGAATCACAGAGATTAGTTAAGAACATGGAAGCTGAATGTTTTAAAAATGAGAAATCTACTGAATATGTATTTCGAACTGCATACTTTATCGCTAAATACAATAGGCCTTATGATGATCATCAAAAGCTTATTGAGCTTCAAAAGGTTAATGGCGTACATTTAGGATCTACACTTCATTCGAGATATTCAAGTACTAGTATTGTAAGCCATATTGCCTCTAAAATGAGAGAACGAATAGTGAAAAACATAATTTTTTGAACTTTTTACTCAGAAAACATTGTAAATCAATTATTGAAATGTCTTCATGAATGTGGATTTAATGACAATTTTCTAAAAGAAAATTGGATTTCTTTTGTTAATGATGGTGCTAGTGTATTGCTTGGGAAAAAAAATGGTGTTGCAAAACGTTTGAAAGATATTTACCCTCTTATATTCACCTGGCATTGTCTAAATCATAGACTAGAATTAGCTGTTAATGATTCTGTCAATGATATCATATCAATAAATCATTTTAAAGCATTTTTAGATAGCTTATATGCATTGTACAACAGATCTCCCAAGAATCAAAATGAATTGAAAAAGAAATGTGCAGAATTAGATGTTTTGTTTTTAAAAATAGGTCGAGTATTAACTGTTCGCTGGGTTGCCAGTAGTTTCCGAGCAGTCCAAGTTATTTGGAAAACTTATCCGGCTTTATATCAACATTTAAGCACAGCATCAAAAGATGATTCTAGAGATACAAAGTCAAGGTCCAAGTATTTAGGATTATGTAAACGTTTAGAAAGTATTGAATTTGTGTTGGATTTAGCATTGATGTGTGATGTCCTATTAGAGCTATCAAACTTGTCTAAAGAATTACAAAGTCATAGAGCAACAATGGTGTTTGCTGATCAAACTATCAAAAGAACTATACTAGTTATAGAATCATTCAAAACAAAGGACGGAGAGTATACATCTGAAGCTAAAAAAGCAAAAACAAATATGGTTTTTAAAAACATAACATTATTTGATAACCAAAAACTAAGACAAATCAACCAAAATCAATTTTTAAGTAGTGTTTGTAATAATCTTCAAATGAGTTTACTTGAATATAATAATGAAGATTCGAAAATAATATGTAATATACAAATATTAAATAAATGTACTTGGCCCAAAGATGTTGATATAAGATTTGGCGAAGAAAAAATAAAATATTTGACTCAGCGATTTTTGATTAATACAGATACTGCTATTCGGGGTATGAGAAAATTTGTTGATAACAATACCATTGTGATAAATGAAGAATTAAAAGAATTAGATGTGCTTATAAAAACTTTACCAGTATCTACTGCTGAGTGTGAGAGAGGTTTTAGTCTGATGAATTTAATATGTTCTGATCTCAGATCTAGGTTAACTATACAGAATATTTCTAACCTTATGTTTATAAATGTTAATGGACCACCGCTTTCTCAGTGGAATCCAACAGATTATGTGAAATCATGGCTATTCAAACATAGGTCTGCAGATGATAATAGATCAAGAAAAGTGGCCCTTCCAAATTTGGAGAAAAAGGATTCTCTATGGAAAATTTTGTAATTGGTACAGATTTAAATACATTAAAATTTAAAATTTAAATATAACAATTATATTTAACAAATATTATAACAAATATATTTCAGGAGTATGATTTCTGATTTTTTATTGATCCTTAAGTCCGGCATCTATGGCCATTAGCTGTTAATAGGTTGTAAGGTGGTGATGGTAGGGTTTTTGTTGGTAGGGGCTTACACGTGAGTGTTTGTGTTTTTTGCAGAATTTCGAATAGGGCACCCGTAGGTTTCTGCCATGTCCCGGAGTGGGGGATGGCGACACTTGTTCTCCGGACACCGTGACTTGCCCGGAGAAAATGCCGCCCAGTGGTCGGGGATCGAACCCGAACCGGCCGCGCCGCAGCCGACGTGTTAAGGTGCGATTCCTTAGAACGCGTCTAGAGACGCGCGACCAGCGCGGCCGACGCGGCGCGACTCTAATTTTAGCCGCGCTTGGACTTCTTTTGCTATTTTTAGATGTAGCCGATTCCTTAGAACGCGGCTGACGCGTGCGACCGCCGCGCGCGTCTAGAGCCGCGCGTCTAGAGCCGCGCGACCGTGACCGCGCCAGAGGCAGTCATGACGCGGCCGCGTGCTCGTAATTTTTATAATTAATACGAATAAATATTACATTAAATTTTATTATTATAATATTTATTAATTTATTATATTTATTTTAATTAATTTATTAATTATATAATACGTTAAATAATATTTATCAATATTATATTATAAAAATGTCTTCGAACATCATGAAAACGGGATTTAGTACTGAAGAAGATAAAACCTTGGCTGAACTCGTTGGGTTTCATCCATGTTTATTTGACTTGGCAAACCCTTCATACAAAAATCAAATAATAAAAGAAAATGTATGGAAACGAATTTCAAACGAATTGAACAGACCAGGTATTTTTTAATTTTTAAAACTTTTTATTTATAAATGCAATAGTATTCAGTCCGGTCTTATTACGTTATGTTACGGTATTTATCATATATCTTTTTACAAAAATTGGTCTAATATAGTTAGGTCTGATCGAATATAATATTATAATAAATATGTATTATATTATATTTTTCACTCAAGGGATAATATTTCGGGACAACGTTTGGCCCATCACACTTTCTTCATAATTTTAATAATAATATAGACAGAAACTGGAATATTATGTATTATTGATTTATATAAATAATACAAGGTTAAAAAAAATGCTCATGTATTCTCATTTCAGATTAAACATATATACATTATAAACATTATAAACTGTACATATAATATTATTGAGATATATAAACAAACAATTAGTGAAGTTAAAAATAAAAATGAAAATTAATGTAATCAGTACTTCAATATTATAATACAAAATATTTAAAAATATTATATGACATTTTACGAAGTATCGGTTCTTAATGTATGATAATTTTGCCATGGTACTGTACCCTGCGGAGAGTTGAAAAATTGTTTAAATTCATCTCTTACTAAAAAGCCTTCATAATTTCCATATCCTCCCGTATGCTCAAGCTGTACCATATTATTAGCAGGATAATCATTTGGGTCAAAATTGTAATAGTGTTGTTCTGATGTATTCTCTAAAGTATATTGGTCACGTAAAAGATTATGAAGACAGCATGCAGATAATATGAGATGGTCGACGGTTTCTGGTTTTATTGGTATCGGTGTATAAAACACTCTAAAAACCTGGCTTAATAGTCCAAAGCTATTTTCAGTCGTTCTTCTTGCCCGTGACAAACGATAATTGAAAATTTTTTTTTCGCAATCATTTCTAGACTCTATTTTAGAGTATGGTCGCATCATGTGTGGGTCCAAACGAAATGCTTCATCACCGATGTATACATACGGCAATATTTTTTCTGAATTTGGAATTTTGCAATTAGGTGGAAAATATTCACAATTTTTCATTTGTTCTGACATTTTTCATTTGTTAAATATACCACTATCGCTCTCTTTACCATAAGATCCTATGTCAACCAAAATGAACTTGCAGTTCGCATCAACAATTGCCAACAAAACGATTGAGAAGAAATCTTTGTAATTGTAATATAATGATCCACTTTTCTCTGGTGAAAATATACGAATATGCTTACCATCAATGGCACCCACACAATTCGGAAAATTCCACTTTTTCCAAAACTGTTTTGATATTTCTACCATGTCATCTTTTGTTGGTGTAGGTAATAAAATAGGTGTTAATCGATTGCTTAAACTTTTCAAAACTAGCTTCACAATACGTGAAATGTAACTTTGAGAAATACGAAAGGCAAAAGCAAGGGAATGAAAAGATTCACCAGTTGCCATAAACCTGTTAAATAATAATAATAATAATAATAATACAATTATATTAAAGTATTTAAGTATATAATATCAGTATATGCAAATATAAAAAAACTATTATTTAAAACAGAAAAATATTTATCTGCCAATAACTTATTAGTTTTACCAAAATTATATATATAATATATATATCATATATATATTTTTTATATTATTTTTAATGTAATTTTAAATTATAAAAAAACACTTGATTGTGTTTAATTTATACTTTTAGATTCTGAACGAAGTGAAGAATGTATTAATTTTACTATGATGAATGTTTTTTGTTGAGTGTTTGAAATTATAATTATTGCATAATTGCGTAAAATAACAATTTAGCCTTCAACGATTTTTGATATTTGTTCTTATTCAAAATGTATACGTCGTAGAAACTTGAAACTTACATAAAATGTTTGAATTAGCGTTTTCTTTACATGAATGTATTTTCAAAATATTTCGTTTATTTTTAAGCTATATTTAGGCATTTAAAATATTCGATTTTTCTTAGATTTTTTTTATAAAAGTTGATGAAAAATTGTTGACTCTGCCAAAACACTTGAAAATATAATACAAGGTTCTCCATAAGTTTTACTTATAATAAGTATAAGAAATATCGCGATCGGTTCAATTAAAAATTAAAAATAATAAAAATTACAAAATTAAAAATTCACGCGTGAAATAACTATTTAATATTTATTATAAACATATACACTGACAATTCATTTTCGTTCAGAATCGTTTTTTTTATAATATAAAATAATTCCAAAATCTATCCTAAAATGCCTAACCTATCAATTCATCTCGTGTATCCATCCAACTCTTGTATGGATTCTTTTTTATAATTTAAAATTATTTGCAATTTTTTTAGATAAATTATGGTATTTTAATATACTACAGTAATAATTATGATCAATATTTATCGAAGGGTTGAAGACATAATTATTATGTTTATATTTATATTATAATATTATTTTTATTTTTCAATACAAGTTTATTGTTTTTTTTTTAATCATAGTATTTAAGTTAAAATTATTTTTATAATAATTTATTTGACAATAATATCTACCTACTTATTTTTTATGTCAATATTGATATTTGAATAATAAATTATGTTTTACTCTTATTTATTTTTACATTTTTAAACATAAAATTATTTATCCAGTTGATGATTGTAAAAAGCGGTGGAAAAATATTAAGGATACATATAATAAAAAAAGGAGAGGCAGAAAATTGGGTACTGGGTCAGCTACGAGAGAAAAACCTTCGAAATGGATACTAGAGGATGTTTTGACATTTTTGGATACAGCTGTATATGAAAGACAGTAATAACTAATAATATATTTTACATTTGTTTACTTATTGATATTATTTATTTGTAAAATATAATCTTAATACTTATAAATTATAATAATAGGAGCTTAACGAATGTGACAAACGATGAGGACGAGGAAGAATGTTTAAATTCATTGGATAATAGTGTTTCTCAAATTGAACCGGAAAATGAAAACATACAATTACCATCAACTTTAGAGTCTACAACAGAAGTTCAAAAATCAAAAATAGAAACAACTGGTACAAAACGACAAAAAAAAACTGAAGCATTCATCGAAATATTGAACCAAAGAAGTGAAGAAAGAAGCCGTTTACTACAAGAGCTGACAAACCCAGAAGAAGCAGAAGACCCAATCGACGTTTTCTTCAAAAGTATAGCCCTAACAGTAAAACAGTTTTCGCCCCAACTAAAGATTAAAGCAAAAATGGAAGTATTAAAAATAATAAATGAACTGGAACTTTTGAATCTTAAACCATCGAATCAGACAAAAAGTCCTTCTAATTACGAGTTTGCAGAAAATGTAAGTTCTAGGTTCCAAGAGTTACACCCGATAAATTATTCCGCCACATCACATTCTGAGCTCAATGGAAACTCATCAGCATCCAATTGGTCGGAACATTTTCAAAATTTTTAAATACTAATTTGCATTTAATTATTACAATTACTTTAACCTTGTTATTTATGCTATTTTATGTTTTTGAACAGTAGTATTTTTACTTAAATATTAATTTGTTTTTTTTTATTTTAAAAAGTGACGATTTTATTTTATTTTTTATCAATATAATAAGATATATTTATTTTATTTATTCTTTTACATAATGCTTCCGTTATAATTTTTCTTTTTTATTTATATTGATCAAGTATATGATATGTTATATGTATAAATATTTTTAAAAACATTCTTACCTTAACGTCACAGCGAATTTCTCTGCCGGTGAAATAGGCTCTTTCACTCTGTTATACGGATTTAATTTTAAATCATCTTCGATTAGATTTAAAACAAAATTAAACTGCTCCCAACTCAGTCTAAAAAATTCCCTGAATTTTTTTTCATCTCTAAACAAATGTTTCTCAATCAATACACTAAAAAAACCCTCCTTTTTTCTGGTCAAATACAAATCGTTCACACTTTTTGTCATAACTTCTTCAATTATAATTTCTTCTTCTTCTATTTCTTCTAATAATAGATTTATCAATATTTTTTTTTTCTGTTGACGCAACATTGTTCACTGGTTTGAAAATTTATAATACACAAATTTATAATAAATACAAAATTGTAACCAAATACATGTGATCAATAGAACGAACAACGACGTATTAACCCGATATCAAAATATGTGCCGCCCGGCCATTTGTTGTGGCGCGGCGCGGCGCGATTTGTAGTTCTAGGGAATCCGCTATCAACCGCGCGGCTAAAATTAGAGTCACGCCGCGTCGGCCGCGCTGGTCGCGCGTCTCTAGACGCGTTCTAAGGAATTGCACCTTTAGACCGCTCGGCCACCTCGTCCCCCGATTTCTGATTGTAAACTATAGAGGCTCAATAATTGTGGTAAGGTAGTAATAAAGTGTATGTAATTATAAATATAAAATTAATAATAACGTAGTATATATTGGGGGTGTGGGGGGCGAAGCCCCCACGTTTACATATCAAGCACATTAAAGCGTATACTCAGTAAAAAAATTACGACTACACCACTGCAACTATGAACTAAGGATATCATCAATGTTGATGCCATCTCTACGTCGAACAAAATTGTGTAGCACACAACATGCTTTTGTCACAGCGACAGCGAAATTGAGTTCAACTAGTATACTTGTTTGAAAATTCTTCATTTTTTCGACATTATTCCAAAAGAATATTCTATATGTTGTCGAGCTCTTGATAACCTGTAATTAAAAATCCTCCTGTCGTCCTAACCTGCCCGGGAAAGGTCGTAATAAATTTGGATGTAACGCAAATGCTTCGTCGGCAACGGAAACATAAGGCAGAGGAACACCGTTATCATCACCAGGTAAACAAATTTTTGGTGGCAAATTTAAATTATAACCGTATAATTTTTTACCAAACACTAATTGTTTGAAGACATTACAGTCACTTTCCTTATCGTAGGAACCCACATCTATAATTCTAAAACAGTAATTAGAATCACAAATTGCCATCAGGATGAGTGAAAAATATTGTTTGTAATTATAATAGAATATCCCACTGTTTTTCGGCAATTTCACGGCAATTTGGAAATTGAGCTTTCTCGAAATACCAGGCTGCAATGTCTAACCAATCGTCAGTAGTTGGTTCTGCCATTTCAATTGGTTGTAATATGTTCCAATTAACCTCACAAGTTTCACGTACGATAGTTGATATTGTGGATATTCCAATTAAAAATTCGAAATGTAAAGCGGAAAAGTTAGAACCAGTAGCCAAATATCTAAATAAACACATATTTGGTATTAATTAAAATAATAATCTTTAAAAAATAGTGTTTGCCAATCCAAAGTTTGTTATCTTTATTTTATTTAAAAATGTGTAATTTAATTGTATTAATGTTAAATGTTAATTATTAATTAATAGAACTAGGTACCTACCTACATAGATTCTTTGTTTAAACATCTAACTTCATTTCTTTAGATTTTTTGGTGACACTATGAACTACTAACTACCTACATATCTGAAACCTTGATCAGCTTGATCTAAAATGTCAATCCTTACCTTTACAAGTTTATAATATATAATAATTTTATAAAATATTAACTACTAAATAATTTGTAAATTTACAATTTGACAAAATAAATGTTGACCAAATTCGAATATTTAAATGATTCTAAAAAAATCATACCTAAGTATTTAAAAAAATATATCATCTGCTATTGTAAAAATAATGATATTGATAGAAAAAAACTAAAAAATTAAAATTTTAAATTATCCGCTAACAGCTCAAAACGAGTGAAAATATTTAACTCTAATATAAACAAGCAGTGAAATTTGTAAAATTTTAAATTTTGACCTCCCAAATATTGAAGCAGTTTTACTGCTCATAACAGTGATGATAGACACAATAATAAAAAATAAAAAAACACACATCACTGTAAAATCAATGCATTCGTCGCTGATAGCTCAGAATCTAAAATTATTATTTATTTTGTTATATTTTCATATTTTCATTTAGGTACCTATTAACTTTAAAAAAATAATAGATATCAAATACTGATAATAATTTAAGACAATAATAGTCTACATATTGATTATGATTTATGGTAACCCTTTCGTTAAGTTCAAATTTTATTAAATATTTCTAAACTATTTGTTAAATCTGTTTAGAGGCATATTGAACCAGCTTATTGGTTTTTATAATACTAACAAATTAAATGTTTAAATTGCACATACCTTAACGTCACGGTCAATCTTTCTTCCGGTGAAATTGGAATTCGCATATTAGTATGTTGTTTTAGAAGGTATTTACCAATATATGAGACCTAAGATCATTAAATAAATACTATTGTCAGTAGGTAAATATATATTGTAGACTGATGTTCCAGTTTTACATAATTTTATTAACATTTGTAATCGAATAAGCTAATAACATACCAATGAATCGAATGACGAAATTGACATCCGATAATATTTAAAGAATTCGTCTGGGTGTGATCGCAAAGTTAAGAAATTAACTTGAAACTGACCTTCGTTGATTATTTTCATATTCAACGGATGCACCCAGTATTTTCTCTTCCTGGTCATTTTTTGTTTTAACTGTTGTCTTTTATATAAGCTATACATTACACAAATCGCTTCAACATCATCTAAGGTCTCCATTTAGTAGAACGATGGAAAATAACTTATTTAAAGACGTGAAGTACACAGTATATTTATCTAAACCACGTTTTCCATAAGAACTAATGAACTAGACTAATGTTATAAGTTCAAATAACAATAAACACATTTCGAATTTGGCGGGTATTCGAAGGCGTTTTCATCGCACGCGATCTTCTTGCCTACACGGCAGCGGTTTTTAACCGCAATTTTTAACCGCAACCGCCCGCGATTAAATCGCTCTGTGTGAAACCAGCTTAATAGGTAAATTAAATAATTAAAAATGCTAAATAAATGCTATGTACCAGGTTGTAAGACAAGATACGCTGGTGGAAGTGAAGGAAAAAATATTTCATTGTTTAGAGCTCCAAAGATACTGTGACTATATTAAAGACAAAAAATATTTACATGATTTTTTATAAATTTTAAGAAGGTAATTACTAAATAGCATTACCCCACAATAATATAATAATTATATAGAGTATTATTATTATTTGATACCGAATAATAATTTATACACTTAGATAAATTATTTGTACATAAAATCATTTAAAGTAATTTTCAAGATACGGATACTCATACTTTAAATTTAAATATTATAATTTAATATAATTATTAAGTAATAAACAATATTTTTATAACTTATATCATGATGTAAGATAAACTATAGTTAATAAATAACTATTAGGTACATATTAAGTAAATCGAATTTTAACCTTTTGTAAAAATGTATTATATATTAATTTATCTTTATTAAAATATTCCTATAGGCTATAACATATTTAATTTTAAGTTTTATGTTTTTTATAATCTGATTGGAATATAATTATAATTTTAATTAAATAACACATTTGTTTATTTTAGTAAATCTAGATTACTATTTATATTAACATAATTTGTAAAAAATACTACCCAAATCAGGATATTATTTATAAGTCACAACACATAACACTCATGGTTTAAGTGGGAGGGGGGGGATGCAGGAGGACTCAGTCAACCCTACCTCTGATGACGGTTAAAATGCGTCCCATTTAACAAATTAGGATTTTATACACTAGGCATTATACATACAATTATAAATGGAACGCTTAAAAGTTAAAACTATATGGAGGCATTAGTCCCCTCTGGAATTTTTCCCACTTAAACCCTGAGGAAACAAAAAAAATTATCAAAACAGTCCAAGTTGTAACTACTTCTTTAATATTATGTGATAACTACCTACTTATATGTATACTATTTTATGTAATATACTTAGGCTCATTATACCTATTATTGTTAATGTAATAGTGTTTTAGATATATTTAAATATTTTTAAGAGAAGGTACCAAATTCCAATATTAGGTAAATATTGAATCACAAGTAAATTTAATATAAAGAAGTAAGTACATATAAATAGATTTGAGTTACTTATAATATATAGAAATTATTAAATTTGTAACGGTCTGTATTCTGTTATCTGCAATTTTGCTATAGTTTTCAATTGTCAACTTCTAGGCAGTTGAATAAAGTATATCATAAGGCAATAAATGATTTGCAATATGAATACCATACGTTAAAATTATCTTATTGAAATACCAATAAATAAATGTAGGTACACACAGGTATTTTCCATCATAAATACAATATTTATAATATTTAATATTTTTGATTCACTGCAATAAAACCCAATACACATGTGTCTAATATATATAGTGTCTAATGCAATTATTCAAACACCCGGCCTCTGAAGCTTGTGGTGCTCCAGGTGGATATTATTTAAACTACAAATTTGCCGTCGAAAACTAAGGCGCTTTTTTTCTCCTGGCCAAGCCGAGTGTTATCACCTTCTCTTCTCTACATCGTGCCCTAAAGTTTATACTAGCGCTTTACGCGTGTGGTGGAAATATAAACTACTGAACCGTAACACAATCTGAACGAATAGCGGGCCGGCGATAGCTAACCTGTATATCTTAAGGTATGTTTACACTCGTGCACTTTCCGTTTCAATTTTCAATTCAACATGCGTTGCAACATTCAATTCCACTTTCACCAAGTGCATGCCTTTATTGAATGCTTCAGACGCATGCTTTTTTCTGTTCACACCAGCAACGTCAAAGCAGTCACCTTCCATCATTTTAGGTAAAATCATGTCGGATTCAAATCTACTTCTCGGTGTCAGTGCGGCCTACTTAATTATTGCGAGTGCAAATAAAAAACGTAGGAAAAAGCGTTCATTGTGGGTTAAAAATTATTTAAAAAATCGAAATTTCGGAATTATAGATGATTTGCAATTAGACGAAGATATTTTATTTAGAAATTTTACGCGAATGTCTAGAGCCAATTTTTACTCAATATTAAAAATAATTGAACCCGAAATATTAAAACAAAACACTCGTTTCAGAGAGGCCGTTCCAGCTAAAATTAAGTTATTAATAACGCTAAGATATTTAGCTACAGGAGATTCGTTTTCCTCTTTAATGTACCTGTTTAAAGTCTCCAAGCCATTTATATCGACTATGTTGCCTACGGTATTGAAAGCTATAATAAATGCTCTACAAAATTATATAAAGGTAAGTAAATGTATTCATACAATTAAATTAGGTTTAAGGTATACATAATATAGTACCTAATTCCATTTTTTAGATTTAAAACAAGGTGAATAAGTTATAATATTTTATCAATTGCTTTATTCACAATAAGATCATCAAATATACTTACTAATATCATAGGTCTTCGCTCAGAATCGTTTTTCTTATACAATGATATTAGCATGATAATAGCATTGAATTCAAATTTAACACAATCCATTACAATGACCCACTTGTAATCTACTGTATAGCAGAGCGACACCCACTTTTTAACTATTAAATTTAATTTTTATACAATTATGATACAACGTCTCCACTCAGAATAATTTTTCGTAACTTATTAATTATTATATTATAATACGTTTCAATTCATATTTTTTTATAATAACTAACAATAATAGTAGAGCATATTAGGAAACATTTTATTATTATTTATTGTATGTACATATTGGTAATTAGTTATTACAAAAAAAATGAGAATGAAAAATGAAAAATGTAGGTAGGCACTTTAAATGTTCTTATTGGCCGGCTGTATTGAATGATAAAAATTCGCCGATTTTGAAAGACGCATCTGTGTTGTCATTTGAAGTCAAATCATCAACTGTGTTTACTGCAAGATTTGTTGACTCGTCAAATACGAAAGACCGGGTGTCACTACTGTATGTTCCAACAGAGGTTTCTGGCGATTCAGTCCTGAATCGTTGTCTTTCATATGTTTCCATTTCTTTAATTTGTAAATCCATAAGTATGTTGGTAATCTGACGTTTGGCCAAAATTTGGTTCATGGGTTTAAGTTTCCTTACATTATCCGCTACAAAAGTGCCGAATGTACAAAACTCGTCTCTTGCAGACATTTCGTCAGCTGCTTTTTTCATGAATTTGTAAGCCTCGTCTTCTCTCTCATCACGAACACTTTTTTTTAAATTTCTCTTTGCCCTTATAGGCTGTACGAATTCATAATCTGTTATAGTATTTTGCAGATCGTCACATATTTCTTCATTTTGTAGATCCTGCAAATATATTTTATTGCATATATTAATAAATTATTTTTCCTACATCTTCCCTCAAGTGACCAAGAATGGAAATCTATCTCAAATGAATTCAACAAGCTATGGAATTTCCCTCACTGTTTCGGTGCTATTGACGGCAAACACGTCGTAATTCAGAAACCGGAAAATACGATAAATGAGTTTCACAACTACAAAGGAACAAATAGTATTGTTTTATTAGGAATAGCTGATGCTAACTATCGTTTCTTATACGTTAACGTTGGATGCCAAGGCCGAATTTCAGACGGAGGTGTCTTCAAAAATACTTCATTTTATAAGAAACTCGAAAAAAATGAACTTAATTTACCAGAAAATGAACCACTACCTGGTCGTACGTTGTCACTTCTTTATGTTTTAGTAGCTGATGATGCTTTTCCATTAACTGAACATATTATGAAACCATACAACACATAAACAAAGGTTCTCCAAGGTTTCTTCCGTGTTTAGAGTTTTCCGCAAGCCAATAGAAATCAAAGTTGAAGATACAATAGTAAATATTGTACTAGCTTGTGTTTACCTTCACAATTTTTTAAGAGTGCAGCCAGATTCTAGACAATTTTATTCAACGTCAGGGTGTTTCGATAGTTATGATACAAGTACAGGGGAAATTATTCCTGGATTGTGGAGAGAAATCACTTCTGGTGACACTGGTTTGAGGCCATTTCGATCAATTCCACGAAGACCAGCGACAACCGCAAAAAACGTCAGAGAAGAATTTATGTCATATTTCATGTCCGAAATTGGGTCAGTACCATTTCAGGACATATACTTATAAATAAATACACCAGCAATTGAATTGTAAAAATATTAAGTTATTTCTATTTTTTATTATATTATTAAGATAATATAGAGATACGTATTATAACAAAATAACTTATAACGTACGACTGCGTAATTATACGACTGCGAGATTATTAGTTATTAGTATTATAAAATAATAAATATAGTGAACTGTATTATATTATGATTTGTTAATCAATGTACACATAATAATAAACCAGAAATAAATAAACCCAAATAGTTTTATTTATGGTTATCAATAGCTAACAGATACGTAAATAACACACTGAATCTAATAATAAACACTGATAAATATAGAAATGCTTAAATATAAAATAACTTACGTTTTCATTATTGTTAACGCTTGTCGGGTTATCATGTTCTTCGCTATCCCTTGTTTCCCTTGGTGTAGTTGAATCAGAAATGAAAAGTAGCGATTTATACGCAAACCATGAGGAAGAATAATTTTCTTCCGTGGCAGAACCAGATTTTTTACGATCGCAAGCTCTTTATTTTAGATTTTACTGCCGCCGCGTCCATGTTAAATTTTGTGTCTATCGAGACAATGGCATCGTTTCTTTTAATCTTGTTTGTGTAGTCTTTGTGGTTTGCATCCCATAGTATCGGAAACGATCTACATAATATAAAATAATAATAATATTATATAATTAATTAAAACAATTCCTTAATTAAAACTAATTTTAATAAATAAATAAATTTAATTTAATTTAATTTAATGTAATTTATTTAATTTAATTAAAATATAATATTACCTGTAATCGTCAATGAATCGTGTTGTTTGATTTTGATCTTCGTTTTCAGTCATTTTTTAACAAATACACACAAAATATAAAATAATATCAGTATATACTAATATATTAATATATAGTACAATACAAAAAAGCACAGCGTGTTGAACGGATTCCCACCGAGTGCGGGAGACCTTGTGTCGAAGCGTGCGTCACTAAAATGTAGCCGTTCAACTTGAAAGGGCATGCGCTATTGCAAGCTTTTTCGTTCAACTCACGGTGCGCTATAATGCATGCGTCTAAAGCCGGGTCCACACGATGATAGTTACTCTCGCAAGAGTCGTTTTTGTGATAGTACCGTGATAGTAACTATCATGAGATAAAGCATCCACATTATGATAGTACACTGATAGTAAAATACATGATAGTATGGACGTAGGGTGCATAAAAAGAGTACAAAAGTTAAAAATTAGTGACAACATTTTGAATATTCAGTACATAATTTCATTTTTTACAAATATTCATTAAAAATGTCAAATGAAATTACTATTGCCATGCTACGTGTTGTAGAAGAAATCATAAAACTAAAAAGATCAATATCCAAAAATAAAAAACGTATTTGGATGAAAAAATGGATGATGCGTAGAAACACATTGGGGGCATCAAATGCACTAATAAAAGAGTTGGCTATTGAAGATCCAAAGAGTTATTTTAACTTTCTTAGGATGGATGAAAGTATGTTCAATATTTTACTAGCTAAGGTAACGTATGATAACAGTACCTTAATAGTAAATTTAGTATAAATATTAATTATTATATTTATAATTTTGTTCTACATATTAGGTTGGACATAGATTAAAGAAGCAAGATACAATGATGAGAATGTCATTAACCCCTCAAATTAAATTGCAAATTGCACTGCGATTCCTAGCAACAGGAGACTCTTATAAATCGTTGCAATATTTATATAGAGTTTCCAAATCAGCAATCAGTGACTTCATACCGGATGTGTTTGATGCAATTTATGAAGGATTACAAGAATACATTCAGGTAAAAAAAATACTTCAATTTAAAATGAAACAAATTGTACTTCCAGTCGTTTGTTTACTTCTCTTGTTAAACAATAAACATATAACAAAATAAAATAATAAAATAATCAAGTTTACTTTTCTTGAACATAAAATTAAAAAATAAAAAATAAATTTAAAAATATATAAATTTAGGAACTCCAGTTGTTATAAAATAATGTTAATGATGAGGGTTCATTCTCTTGTGGTTGAGGTTGTGATACAGTGTAATTAAACGTTTGACTCGTTTGAGGTTCATTATTTACTTCCTCTTGATTATTTATACTTGTGTAATAATTATTGTGTTGACTAGATAATGTTGTGATACAAGTGTTATGATTTGATACTACTGATGATGATGAACTTGGATCATTCATTGAAGCGAGGCGAGCTGTTGTCAGTAATTGTTGAATTTCACTTTGTAGTTTTAATGCTTCTGTTAATGGAAGTTTTTCCAGCTGTAGCCCAACTTGTTTTCCAAATAGTGTGAATTCAATTTCTGTTGTTGCTTGTTTGGAACAAGCAAATTTTAGAGCTTCAACTGCGTTGTCTAATGAATTATCAAGTTTAGACTTTTTTATTGATTTATTTTGTTGTAGTTTCGACACTCTTTTATTTATATTTGTGGGTAGCTCAGTCTCAGTAGAATTTGAAATTTCACCATGTTCCAAAACTGCATTAGACACATTTTCTACTAATTTATAGTGATCATAATTTTCTTGAGGTTCCTCTGATGTTAGTGTCTAATAAATTTAAACAAAAACATAAGTAAATGTATTTATATTATATTTTTAATAATATATATTTTAATTTTAGGTTCCTAAAGCAAAATATGACTGGGATAAAATCATTAATGGTTTTAATGCATCTTGGAATTTCCCAAACTGTATTGGGGCCATAGATGGGAAACATATAGTCATAGAGTGCCCAGTAAATTCTGGATCAATTTTTTTTAATTATAAAGGAACGTACAGTATTGTCCTTTTAGCATTAGTGGATGATAATTACAATTTTTACTTGTATTGATATTGGTGCTCATGGAAGTATGTCAGATGGAGGCATTTTTAATAAATCCGCACTTAAAAAAGCCATTGAAGAAAACTTGTTGGATATACCAGAGAATGGTGTTATTTTAGGCGATGAAGCTTTCCCTTTGACATCCTATTTAATGAAACCGTATGCAAGACGTAATATTTTAACCAAAAAGGAAAAAATGTATAACTATAGGCACTGCCGTGCTAGAAGAATAGTGGAAAATGCATTTGGAATTCTTGCAAGTAGATTTAGATTATTTAGACGACCAATACCTCGAGCACCGACAACAGTAGTGAAAATTACTAAAGCTGCATGTTCATTACATAACTTTATTAGAAAGAGTGGATTAAATCAAGATCTTAAATCAGTTGACATTGAAGATTTGGAAAACGGTTGTATCATACCTGGAGATTGGCGAAACGAACCAGAATCAACTGGACCCGTTGAAATAGCAACAACAAACCAGCGAAATTATTTATCGGAAGCAAGAAAAAAAAGAGATAACCTGGCTGAATATTTTATTAACGAAGGGGCTGTTTCATGGCAGGACAGAATGATCCAATAATTTATAAATTAATCACAGTATACAGATAATTAAAGTAGCAGAGTGTAAATTCTTTAATTTTTAATAAAATATCTAAAATTATACTTACTAAATTGGTATCTGGTTTATAAACACCATCATTATTTATTTTTAAAAAACTGTCAGCTAATGAAAACCAAGATAACTTTGGTTTATAAACTGTACTTGAACCAGATCCTGTTACCATCGACTTCTTAATTTTGGCAACTTCTTGATTATATGTACACCTGCAAGATATTTATGTTATTTACATAAATAAAAAAATAAGATAAATCACCTTATGTTTCTAGTTTTTTGTCTCAATTCCTTTATGGTTGGCATCTTGGAAAACTGAAGCAACATTTCTTCAGCATGGTCTCTTTTTACCCTGTTCCTATATTCGTCTAAGCTTTTATCCCATAAACATGGATATTTCTGGTACTCTTCAAGATACTCCAAAACATCAAAATTGTGAGTCATTGTGAGTCAGTTTTTAAAATATAACCATATATTATAACTTTATAAACAAACAGGTATAAATTATTAAAACTATATTTTTAATTATATATTTATATTTACAATTATAAAAATATATTATATTATTAATAATTACAATACACTGAGATAGATATCTCAGTGCCACGATAGTAAAATAATATGATAGTAAGCATCCACATTGTGATAGTTACTATCACTCTTACGAGATTAGCTCTCAACTATCATGCATGTATGATAGTGCGAGAGTTGCTCTCACGATAGATCGATAGTTACTACCAACGTGTTCACGCGGCGATAGTATTCGATAGTACTATCACGAAAACGACTCTTGCGAGAGTAACTATCATCGTGTGGACCCGGCTTAACGCAAGAAAAAACGCACGAGTGTAAACATACCTTTAAGCCGAGGTTTCGTGTATCGACCGACGCGCGCGCTAGCTCTGGCTCCCTATTCGCCAACGGTCGACTGTAGAGCGGTCGTGCAACGCGATTGACGACTGCAGCGCGGCGGAGGTTCTTCAGTGATCGGTGACCTTTATTTTTCTACCATAGTACCGTTAAGCTCCGCGCACATATTTTCGTGGTGTTTATCTCGCCTTTGTTCCGTTCTCAGTTTTTCCCACCAGTGTCCCGATTTGTGTTTACGACACCGTTTTTGCTCCGTGAGAGATATAATTCGACTTTTCTCAGGGAAACAATATATCTGCCGCATTCCGTCGTTCCTCCTCGTTCACCGTCACTCACTTCAACGCACTCAATATTTTCGCCATCGTGCGCTCAAAATCATTTGGAAAAACGCAGCACACAAGGTAGACTGTTCTCTTAATTTTTTGTATTATCTCTTCCGTATGTTTATGAATAATAATGGTTTTCCTCTATATTCTCACCGTGTTCTTCATCTCTACCGCTTTAAGGGCGACATAGATCGCCTGGATGCCTTCTATTTTCGGCGTCGTTTGGGCGCGCGAAAAACGGTTGGTACCCATTTACGTAACTATTATAATAGGTACATGTATATGGCCCACCGCCACAAAATCGGTGGGCCCGCACGACAGCCCAATTGGGCGGTGAATGGTGTAAGACCTATAGTTTTCGTGTGGGCAGGGGGGTGAACGATTTATTGCGCCCGCACCATCGATTTTCCCGAATCACACGCGTTCTCCGTTAATGGTTTTTGAGTACACCTTGTGTAAACACCGGAAACGGACGTTTCCGTTCCACGTCCTATCGGAATAACAGTGGACTTATCGTGTGCTTTATTATATTTATTATGATATATGATATCGGTGACTATAATAATAATAATCTGATGTGTCTATAATGGCCGACACTCGATTGTACCCGGGGAGATGCAAGCGTTCGTTTCTGTCCCGTAAATTGTATTATAGGGCTAAATAATTGTCGATTGTTTATCGTAATAATATCGTACCCACACAATTGTTGTCGGGCTTGTGAGTGCTCTGAACTACAGTTTTACCTCCACAGCTAAGACATATTTTTAAATGTTTTTATTTCAAATATAGAATGTTTCAAACATTTAAAAATATTTGTAATTTTATTTTAGAAATTTAATAGATACATATTCTGCCGCCTTAACCCTCAAAAGGGTATCTCCAAATATTGAAATGTTGGTAAAATTACATAACAAGTTGAAATGTAATGAACTCATGCACTGTTCCTTAAATCTTTGTTGACAATTTTTTTTTTCAATATACTAAATATTATCCATAGAATTGATTGGTGATATTTTTAATTGTCTAACATAACTCTAAGTATAAGATAATGGACTAGATAATGGACTTAACCTTAAACTTCTAATCGGAATAAGAAGCTAAAAAACAGTAAATCCGCTATACTGGAGTTACTGTGATTTACTTTAAAAATTAAAGATTTATTCAAGATATTAAATACAATAACTCCAACCAGTATTTAACAAATTATAATTTATGCATTGAATAATACCAAATATTTTGAAACCCATATGAAAAACTTTAATATTAATCTAAAAGAAAAAATTTTAAATAATAAAACAAAATTTCTTTAAATGTCTTCCTTGACAAATGTATATAAGTTAGTTTTAATAAAAACAAATATATAGGGACCTAAAAATATTTAAAAATAACAATCTTATCTACACTTATATGTCAATATATAAAACTTAGCAAAAATAAATACATATAAATCTGTCTCCTTCTTCATATAGGTCATTTGCTGTTTCTGAAGTAGGAAAATCCAACCAAAACTTCCTCCGATTTTGTGGCATTAAAGGCAATAGAACTTGGATAATACTTTGTTTTTTTGAAGGATGGATTCCTCTTGGGCTTACTTTTTGTAGTGGTTGTTCAATGCCTTTTTTTAAAGTGGATTGCTTAAGAAAATCAAGTTTTTGAAGTGGTGAATAATCATCATAAGTAGTGGAATACATTAAGTAATTCAATCCTCTTTCGGCTTTAATATGAACTATGTCATTTAACATAGGTCTAATTTTTTGTTTAATTTGTATACTGAACATTCTGATTTGTAATCAAAAAAGTCTTCTACTCTCATGACTTTGGCATCAACAAAACCTTTGTTAGCTGATTTGATACATTGTTCAAAATCAGAATAATCATATAATTTTTCCAATTTTTTTCATAGCCAACTCAACCTGGTGGTGAAAATGGTCGGCAGACATAAAACTATGCCCGGGCTGGAAATAAAATAAACTAATTTCTAGAGCCAGGATATCTTGAGAATTAGTTATTTGAACTAAGAATGTAAGAAAGCACCAAATTTTGTTTTGAGCTGAACAGTTATCTAGCCAAATTGTTATTTTTTTCAAGTCTTTGAAGTGTAAAAAAAATGCATGAAAACAACTTGTTAAATCTTCTTGTTTTCTTCCTTGTATACCTTCGTGCCATATTATTGCTAATGGCTTAATACATCCTTTGGGGCCAATCGGTAAAAAACTTTCATTAAAAGCAATGACCCTTTTAGTAAAAATAGCTGCCTTAAAGTTTTCCATTCTAGGTAACATAATAACTTTTTGTAAGTCAGCTGATACATAAATTGCATCATCTGTGAAAATAATAAAAAATACATTTAGCTATATTATTAATAGAATTTTAATAGAATTTATCTAAGTTTTTATAACCTTTCTTTTTTTGAACGACATGGCTCTCATACTTAGCCCGAGCATTTATATATTTTTCCAATTGCAAAGTGTATATTTTGCAAATATCACAAATATTATACTGTTCATTTAATGTTTGTTTTCTGGCAGTTGAATCATGTTGATCAAATAATTCACAAAGTTTACACTCCTCATGGCCTAGTTTGGTAAAAGATATATGCTTTTTCCTTAATGTTCTTCTATAGACATCATATGAAAATTTAATGGCTGGATTTTTTTCTTTAAAATCAGAATACATGTAGGTCGCATTGATTTCATTTGGCAAGTATTTCCTGTTGGGAGCATGTTCCCTCCTATAATGAGCCACTGTTAGGTTGAATAAATTAATGTGTTCCTTTATCGGTTCTAAATCACATTTGTTCCATGCAGTTCTAGTTATTTTATTTAAAGGAGACACGATTACACTTTTTTCAGTCATATTTGAGCATATATTTTGAATAAAATAATCATTTTTTGATGAAAAGCCCAATGTTGCAAGGTAAAATAATTTACAGACATATACTTTAATGCCATCCAAATTTGTAAGGGTATAATAAAAAGACCATTTTTTTCTTATTTCATCATGTCCTCTTCTACGGTTCACATCTCTTCGTTCAACTGAAATAATTACATACATCCTTTGTTCATCTTTGGACACACTCCAAAACTGTTTATTAATTTTAAGTCTTAACATTTCAGGTATCAGTGTAATACAATTTTTTTTACATGAAATACAGGGGGGTTTCAAATTGGGTTTCTCAACTTTTTTCTGAAATTTAATTTGATTTCGTTCTCTGATACTGGTCAGATATTTATTGCGTTTCCTTTTTGTCCCTTTTTTTGTTAAATTGTTGTGCTCATTTTCATTGCTACTACCCAACTTATACTCATCCTCACTTTCAGAAATATGATCAATGATACTATTCTGTGTTAAATTGTTATACTCATTTCTATTGTTATAACCAAATTGAATTTCATATTCGTCACTCCCAGAAATATATGAATTATCATCATCGATGGCACTATTCTGTGAAAGAAAAAAAATGTTTATACCTACATACTTAAAATATTAAATGTAAAATCTAAAATTAAGAAAGGTTAGTTAATTACCTTATCTCTTTTGGAATATGATGCATGTAATAATACATCATTTTGGTTCTCTTGTTCTACTTCAAATAATGTACTTTGATTCTCCAGTTCTACTTCATATGATATATTTTGGTCAACTACATAGGTAGTTATTTTGAGGTAAGATTTGATTCTCATATTTGTCACTTCTAGAACTATATGAATTATCATGAAAGATGACACTACTCTGTGAAAAAAAACATATTTTAGACATAGGTAGTTAAAAATGTTAAATGTATAGAAATTGTAAATAGGAAAATCTGTAAAATCTAAAATTAAGAAAGGTTAGTTAATTACCTTATCTCTTTTGGAATATGATGCATGTAATAATACATCATTTTGGTTCTCTTGTTCTACTTCAAATAATGTACTTTGATTCTCCAGTTCTACTTCATATGATATATTTTGGTCAACTACATAGGTAGTTATTTTGAGGTAAGATTTGATTCTCATATTTGTCACTTCCAGAACTATATGAATTATCATGATAGATGACACTACCTGTGAAAAAAAACATAATTCATACATAGGTAGGTAGTTAAAAATGTTAAATGTATGGAAAATTTAAGTAGGAAAATCTGTAAAATTTAAAATTAAGAAAGATTAATAATTAATTACCTCATTTGTTATGGAATATGAAGCAGGTAATAATACATCATTTTGCTTCTTTTGTTCTACTTCAAATAATATATTTTGCTTCTCCTGTAGTACTACTTCATTTAATATATTATTTTTGTCAATTTATAGAGTTGTTTCGAGGTACATTTTGTAAACAATATGGGTCGAATACCATAACTTTATGATTTGCATATGCACAGTCTACACTCTACAACGCATAATATTGTTAATGTTAATATTAGGTACCTACTTATATTAATTTATGAATTGAGTAAATTAAATAGATACTTACATCTTTAGTTGGAACTCGGTGCTCTGTGGTCATATTCAACATTTTCTTTGTACGACTATTCATTTTATGTATACTTGAGGATTGTCGTTAGATTATAATAATATATTTAAACAATTATACGAGTTTAAAGAACTAGACAAATTTCATCGATCAACTAACAAGCAGGAAAATCGAAAAACTACGTACCTTATCACATAATAATATTTTATTTCTATTTCTGGTATTAAACTGCACCAAATATAAATATTATAAAAATATTATAACTCAAATATAGTGTTACCAACATAATATGTTGTAGTTATAACTTGTAA
Organism: Metopolophium dirhodum; assembly: GCF_019925205.1. NCBI lineage: Eukaryota > Metazoa > Arthropoda > Insecta > Hemiptera > Aphididae > Metopolophium > Metopolophium dirhodum. Next base: position 142,598,861 of record NC_083560.1, read on the forward strand.
CTATATATTTTTATCTTAGGATTGATGTACCTATCACTAGAAATTAGAATTAAATACTTATCATTATAATTTATACCAGATACAAAATGTCTGGTAATATTATGGAGATAGGAAATACTATTTTCAAAATCAATGTAAAAATAAGCTTTTTTCACGTAACTCCAATAATTTTCATGTCACATACCCTATTTTTGCTAATTATTAGGATTTACTGTGAAAATGCTTCTGTTTTGTGAATATTTATGGACATACCCTTAAAGTTACTAATTTAAACATATGTTTTAGACAATTAATAAACCCATTTACCCAATAAAATCATTTTGACCAAAATTGGAGATACCCTTTTTTGGCTTAGCACGGCAGTATTGTACATTTAAAAAACATAATTGCATTAATAGTTAGAATTAAATTAAATTATTTTATTCATGTAGTTAATACAATTTTTGATTAATCTACCTGAATCTGGGGATTTTACCTCCCTAAATAAACAAAATCAGTTAATATATGTGCCATAATGTCTACAGCTGAAGTTTTTTAAAATTTAGACATTTTTCTAATTGTTTCCGAAAGCAACATCATATTAAAATTATTATATTTTATTATATTGTACTTAATAAATAAAATAATTTTTTAAAAATTGTATAAAAGTACAAAATGATACAATGTGTATTTGATTCTAATTCACATTTATGATTTTAAAACGTACTACTAATAATATGATTTAAATTCAAACCTTGAAATGTTATCTTTTTTCTTTGACATATATATAAACTAAAAAATAAAATATATAGATTATTATGAACATTTTTCCCATTCATTGTCAAATTGATTTTTGTACATTACTCCTGAAGTTTTGTCGTTTATATAAAAACATATAAAATAATGTATATTATTTAGGGTAACGGCACCAGTAATTGGCAGTTAAGTGTATTATTATTTGACATTCATCTTATACGATAAATTAACCTTTATTAAATCATCTTCAGCACTAATTTCTGTTACGTCTGGTGTGTAATTGTGAGTGTCTTTGTGCAGAACAACTTAAGTATTTTTTGTATGTGCCCGTCCTGTACACTTGTACGTATTATATTTAATACATTTCCAATAGGTCTTTTCGTTTGTTTCATTCGTATAGTCCTTTTCAAAAATAAATTCCTCATGTACTAATAAATCTTGACCTTTAGTACTTTTTATGGAAGTCATTTTCTAGTAATAAAAAAATAACTTGAATTTAACTGGAAAAAATTTGTATGGTACCTAATACGAATATAATCGAACACGATCGCGATGATATAACGACACGACGGTTATCGACAAACTGTTCAATTATTTCAATTTAATTGTTAGATTTGGTCGTGTACTGGGTACTGATCTTATTACCTTTATGGGTACAAGTGTAAACTATTTTATTAAAACCATAAGAATATTTATAGATTAAGCAACAAAAATAAATAGTTTGTTCATATACCGGGTGCAATTATAAGATATATACACATATACAGTATGGACTTCTTTTAAGGGGAAATATCAAACGGGGAAAATAACTTGACGGGGAAACGGTAACGGGGATCTGTCCATGAACCCATCCAAAGGCTGTTGTATGTGAGTTGAGTTAGGGTAAAAAGCTATAATATGAATCCCTTTATCCTTGTAGAACATGCTAAGATGATATGTCAGATGAGACACATGACCATCTAAAAATAGAATGACAGGTAGTTGTATTTTCTTTTCCATCAAACATGAATAAAATACGTTGGCCACATTTTCAAAAAATGTCTCTCCAGTTATCCATCCTTTGGCACTAACTGCCATGAACCAGTCACTTAGTATTGTTTTTGCTATGCCTTTTGGCATTTGTTTTCCATAGAAAACCAACATGGTAGGAGCCACTACCCCATCTGCAGAAATATTCACCAATACTGTAATCTGCTGTTTATCATTGTTTCCACAAACTTCATAAACATTCTTTTCTCCCCTCATACAAAGTACTTTTTCCCCTTTTGGACAAAGCATGAATCCAGACTCGTCAGTATTGAAAATCCTTGACGGATTTTCAAGAATGTCCATCAAATTATTTTCAATTAAAAAGTCTTGGACATTTTGAACCAATTTAATATGTGTGTTTTTGTAACCAAACTTCTTGATTTAGTAACTTTTTGGACAGTTCTTTTGGCTATACTTGGATTTCTTTTCATGAAGAGTTTGAACCATTTCTTCCCTGGGTTTCCATTAAACAACTGATCAACACCCATTTCCTTTGCCATCTTCCCAATTGAAACTAATAAATTTTGTTTGATTATTGGAAATCCACGTTGGCTCATTGCTTCTATCCAATGCACCAAAAGTGGCTCATAATCACTAAGAGCAGGTTTAGGTCCAAATTTTGTATTTCCTAGTGTAGCTTTTCCATCAACAATGTTCTGTAAACTGGACCGGGGAACTTGATACAATTTGCTAGCTTGGTACACGTTTTTTTCTTTTTAATTGACAGCAGAAACAGCCTTTTTCGTATCTTCTATGTCATACTTTAATTTTGGTTTTTGAAGCCATTTTGTTAAATTAATCTAAGTTTTTAGTTTGAATCTACCTAAAGGTAATTATAAAATCGAACCAACATAGTAAATACCACCATTTGTTTTGACAATCTACCACAAACAATTATTATTAAAATTATAAAATCATAAATGAAATTGCCAAAAACCGGGTTCACCAAGTACCAAAGTTTGGCAGTTTTAGCCAAACACTGGGTTAAAAACAAGTATAATATAGTGTTTGGCAATTTAGTATTTCATAACGAATTGTATTTATTAATACTTACTTTAAAAGCTTAGATGGCAACGAATTGAAGGGCTTGGAACAACAACCAGGTAAATCCACTTTTTGAAATTGTTCAGGGCTGATAAAAAACAGTTTTATTCCATGATAATCAATACTTAAGCAATTACAATTACATTTTTCTATAATTACCATGATGAAAAATAATACCATGGACTTAAAAGTTGTCCAAAGTTAAGAAATGTATGGAATTATCTGGTTATTGCGCCAAACGTTGTTTTTTGAGGGTATACTAATAGAAATTTAAAAAAAATTTGCTCAAAAAATTGAAATTTTAATTTTTCTACTTTGAAATATAATAAAACAGTGCCTTGTGTTTTAAATTGAATTATAACAAAACAAGTGGCATAAAAACTGATTAAATTCACAACAACAAAACAAAATTTTATGTTTGTCAAAAGTAATGATAATAGTATAATAACAGGATTCCCTTTCCTTGTTATTTCTTAAAATTCAATATTTTTGTATAACAAAAAATAATAAAAACTTTTAAACAAAATTAGCCATATAAATAATTTAACAAAATAATATCTTATCAATAAAACATAATCTAATGTTTGTCAAAAGTAATAATAATAGTATAATAACAGGATTCCCTTTCTTTGTTATTTTTTAAAATGTAATATTTATGTATAACAAAAAATCATAAAAACTTTTTAACAAAATTAGTCATATAAATAATTTAACATAACAATACCTTAACAACAAAACAAAATCTTATGTTTATCAAAAGTAATAATAATAGTATAATAACAGGGTTCCCTTTCCTATTTATTTTTTTTTTTTTTGCTTGAGTTACATAAAAATATTAATAAAAAATAATGTCATCAATATTCATAATCAGATAGATCAGGATTATTATCTGTATTGTCTTCAAACTGTCTGTAGAACCACATGTTCAGGTGGTACATATTTCACAGCTAGTTTCTGAACGTCTTTTAACTTAGCTGCTTTAATTTCAAGTGCTCTATGATACAGCATTGGAATATTTTCAATTGGGCTTTTATTGTCAATTTTATGAAGTATGTAATGCTCTTTACCAGTAGAATTTGCAGAAATACTACAAAATAATCCGTCTATTAAATAATCTATCTGGCGATAAGACATAATAGAAAATTTTATCTTTTTTTGAGTTTGTGATGTACTTTTAAAAAAATGGTTTAAAATACTCGAAGAAATTCAAAATCATATTTTGAGTCACGTTGATGACGTAAAATTTGTTTGGGTTGGTTTCTTTTACTATGGCTTGATGTGTTTGTGGCAAAAATACTCGTTCTATTTTTCGTTTTTTCTGTTCTATTAATCCAAAACAACGATCGCACGGAAGGAAACTGTCCTGGCTCAGGATACCTTTGTGTTATAGTCTCTAAGCCAAACGCTTTATACCGTATTACAGAGTAGAGGTATTGAATTATTGCATTATTTTTATTTTGCGAAGAACAGTTCTCAGAAAAAAGATAAAGGGTTTTCACTCCTTGTTGAAGTAGATTTTCTAAATAGTAATGAATAAAACTTATCACTTCATTTTGGATCTTTTTTGCAATCGATTCGTCATACATGAAAAAATATGATTTTTATACAAAAGTTATAGGACCAGATTTGTCTATTGTAAAAAACGTCGCCACATGGTACGGGAGAGAGTGGCATATTTTGCTGGTAGTCGAAAGATAATACTTCCATTTTAGGATTTTCTTTTGTTTCCAGGGATAACTTTTTAAGATCAGAATAAAATATATCAGCTTTTTTTTATGCATTTCTTTTTCTTCAATAAGCGATAATTTTATTTCTTGGTCGATTTCTGCGTTTATCAAATTCTGTAGACGATCACAGGTCTGACAGGTATCAGATTTTGGGTTACCAAATGACAAATTAAATTTCTTAATAAAATAATCTGAAAATAACTCGTATTTCACAATAGGTTTAACTTTTTCCCCGTTTTTTAATTTTTCTAAAATGGTTTGTTCGTGTTTTTCCAAATATAAATTGTACATTTTACTGATGGAATATAACATAATTATTATATTTTTAATTGTGTTGTGTCATCATTTAATAGATATTTTTTCTAATGAAATAATTTAGTATTTATTTTAAATATAAAAATACCTCCGCTCAAACTTCAACGAAGCCAGAAAAGATCTCAACATCCCAGACAACCTGTACGAAGCAATTGGTCCATTTTCAAACTTTCATAGCATAATAATTCATTATTTAAAAAAAAAATTGAATTGTACAATAACATATAATATTTAATGTAGAAATTAACACCTGTAAGCTAATAACCTATGTAGTTGATGCTTAACCAATATAAAAAAAAAAAATAAAATAACCCCCCGGTATACATAATGAGTTACTCAGTAACTGTTAGTGAGTAGAGATTTAGTTTTGTATGTCTTTTACAAACATTTAAATACCTGTTTTAATTATTGTTCATTATTATCAATAATAAAACAAAACAACAAAGGACTGCTGCTTAAGCTCATCATAAAAGTCCATGTAACATTAAAACTAGTTTTACTATTATTTATAACACAAGAGCGAATTTCTAGGTTCTTAAAAGCTTAAAATATGATTCTAATATGCTCTAAAAAAAACTTAACATGTTCTCTTAATTGTCCTTAAACCTCTTAAATATACAGAAAATATGTTTTTTTTACTTCAAATAATTTATGTTTATATTTACTATTTACCTATACATATTATAACAACATTTTCTCTGATAAATTATTTGTATTCAATCACATATGAAACAATAAAACAATCTCCAATATAATTCTAAAATATTCTTTAATGTGAAAAATGATTTTCTTTCATCAAATTCAATTTTGGTTAATTTGCCCACTAATTATGACTTGTTAATTGGGCTCATGACGTATAACTAGTGCCTAGCACCTTTTCGTCCAATTTAAAATGTATGGTATGTTAAAGACAATTATTTATATAGCTAGAAGGTATTTGTATAATATTATCGACCATATTGACTTATGGACACAATTAGTATGAAACTGTTTTATTGTTATGTTATCTTTGGATCAAAAAATTGATAAAATTAAATATTCAATTTTATTTAATTCAATTTTGTATAGCCTGTCTATTAAAATATTTTTATGTGTGATATTATATTTATTGTGGCCAATAATTGTAGATTTAAAAAAAAGAAGAAGAAAAGAAAAGGAGATAACAAAATGGTTTGTTTGACATTTAAATAAAGAATATTAGATATGTTTAAGACTGTTATGTTGTCTTTAGGTACAAAATTATGAAGATTCAAAACACAAAAAAGCTACTATGAATGTAGAGAAGTTTTATGATGAGCCCATTCATGCCAATTACCAGCATTTGAATAAAAACGAAACAAGGGGTTATAATTTAAATGAAGGTCCCTCTGTTTATTATTGCTATGATATTATTTGATTATTGATTAATGTGTTGGTTTATATATTTAGATGAATGGACACAAAGAGTTCCTATTGACGATGCCTCTGCAGATGGCTCTTTGTTAGTATCTGTGAAAGCTAAAGATGCTTTAAATGATCTTATTTTTATTTATTGTACAATTAATGATAAATAACTTAATTAATTTTATATAACCTGTATATTGAAATATTTTTATGTGTGGTATTGTCTTTTTTTATGGCCAACTGTAGATTTAAAAAGAAGAAGAAGAAAAAGAAGGGAGATAAACAAATGGTTTGTTTTGACATTAAAATAAAAAAATATCAGTTATTCATAAGACTGTAATGTTGGCTTTAGGTACAAAATGAAGAAGGTGCGATTAATGATAAAGCTACATTGAATTTTGATAAGTTGTACGATGAGGTACTTCATGACAATTACCAGCATTTGAATAAAAACGAAATAAGGGATTCTAATTTAAACAAAGGTCTGTCTCTGAATATTACTGCTATGATGTCATTATTTGATTATTGATTAATGTGTTGGTTTATATATTTAGATGAATTGACAAGAAGGATTCCTTTTGGTGATGCCTCTGAAGATGGCTCTTTGTAAGTATCTATGAAAGTAAGAGGACGCTACACAGATATTTGTTGTCTCCGTCTGCTTTAAATGATCTTATGTATTGTACAATTAATGATAAATAACTTAATTAATTTTATATAACCTGTATATTGCAATATTTTTATGTGTGGTATTGTATTTTTTAATGGCCAACTGTAGGGTTATGAAAAAGAAGAAGATAAAGAAGGGAGATAAACAAATGGTTTGTTTTGACATAAAAATAAAAAAAATATTAGTTTTCTATAAGATTGTTATGTTGGCTCTAGGTACAATATTATGAAGATTCAATACACAAAAAAGCTCCAATGAATGTAGAGAAGTTTTATGTTGAGTCCTTTCATGCCAATTACCAGCATTTGAATAAAAACGAAACAAGGGGTTATAATTTAAATGAAGGTCTTTCTCTGTTTATTATTGCTATGATATTATTTGATTATTGATTAATGTGTTGGTTTATATATTTAGATGAATGGACACAAAGAGTTCCTATTGACGATGCCTCTGCAGATGGCTCTTTGTAAGTATCTGTGAAAGCTAAAGATGCTTTAAATGATCTTATTTTTATTTATTGTACAATTAATGATAAATAACTTAATTAATTTTATATAACCTGTATATTGAAATATTTTTTTATGGCCAACTGTAGATTTAAAAAGAAGAAGAAGAAAAAGAAGGGAGATAAACAAATGGTTTGTTCTGACATTAAAATAAAAAAATATCAGTTATTCATAAGACTGTAATGTTGGCTTTAGGTACAAAATGAAGAAGGTGCGATTAATGATAAAGCTACATTGAATTTTGATAAGTTGTACGATGAGGTACTTCATGACAATTACCAGCATTTGAATAAAAACGAAACAAGGGATTCTAATTTAAACAAAGGTCTGTCTCTGAATATTACTGCTATGATGTCATTATTTGATTATTGATTAATGTGTTGGTTTATATATTTAGATGAATTGACAAGAAGGATTCCTTTTGGTGATGCCTCTGAAGATGGCTCTTTGTAAGTATCTATGAAAGTAAGAGGACGATACACAGATATTTGTTGTCTCCGTCTGCTTTAAATGATCTTATGTATTGTACAATTAATGATAAATAACTTAATTAATTTTATATAACCTGTATATTGCAATATTTTTATGTGTGGTATTGTATTTTTTTATGGCCAACTGTAGGGTTATGAAAAAGAAGAAGATAAAGAAGGGAGATAAACAAATGGTTTGTTTTGACATAAAAATAAAAAAAATATTAGTTTTCTATAAGATTGTTATGTTGGCTCTAGGTACAATATTATGAAGATTCAATACACAAAAAAGCTCCAATGAATGTAGAGAAGTTTTATGTTGAGTCCTTTCATGCCAATTACCAGCATTTGAATAAAAACAAAACAAGGGGTTATAATTTAAATGAAGGTCTTTCTCTGTTTATTATTGCTATGATATTATTTGATTATTGATTAATGTGTTGGTTTATATATTTAGATGAATGGACACAAAGAGTTCCTATTGACGATGCCTCTGCAGATGGCTCTTTGTAAGTATCTGTGAAAGCTAAAGATGCTTTAAATGATCTTATTTTTATTTATTGTACAATTAATGATAAATAACTTAATTAATTTTATATAACCTGTATATTGAAATATTTTTATGTGTGGTATTGTATTTTTTTATGGCCAACTGTAGATTTAAAAAGAAGAAGAAGAAAAAGAAGGGAGATAAACAAATGGTTTGTTTTGACATTAAAATAAAAAAATATCAGTTATTCATAAGACTGTAATGTTGGCTTTAGGTACAAAATGAAGAAGGTGCGATTAATGATAAAGCTACATTGAATTTTGATAAGTTGTACGATGAGGTACTTCATGACAATTACCAGCATTTGAATAAAAACGAAACAAGGGGTTATAATTTAAATGAAGGTCCCTCTGTTTATTATTGCTATGATATTATTTGATTATTGATTAATGTGTTGGTTTATATATTTAGATGAATGGACACAAAGAGTTCCTATTGACGATGCCTCTGCAGATGGCTCTTTGTTAGTATCTGTGAAAGCTAAAGATGCTTTAAATGATCTTATTTTTATTTATTGTACAATTAATGATAAATAACTTAATTAATTTTATATAACCTGTATATTGAAATATTTTTATGTGTGGTATTGTCTTTTTTTATGGCCAACTGTAGATTTAAAAAGAAGAAGAAGAAAAAGAAGGGAGATAAACAAATGGTTTGTTTTGACATTAAAATAAAAAAATATCAGTTATTCATAAGACTGTAATGTTGGCTTTAGGTACAAAATGAAGAAGGTGCGATTAATGATAAAGCTACATTGAATTTTGATAAGTTGTACGATGAGGTACTTCATGACAATTACCAGCATTTGAATAAAAACGAAAAAAGGGATTCTAATTTAAACAAAGGTCTTTCTCTGTTTATTATTGCTATGATATTATTGATTAATGTGTTGGTTTATATATTTAGATGAATGGACACAAAGAGTTCCTATTGACGATGCCTCTGCAGATGGCTCTTTGTAAGTATCTGTGAAAGCTAAAGATGCTTTAAATGATCTTATTTTTATTTATTGTACAATTAATGATAAATAACTTAATTAATTTTATATAACCTGTATATTGAAATATTTTTATGTGTGGTATTGTATTTTTTTATGGCCAACTGTAGATTTAAAAAGAAGAAGAAGAAAAAGAAGGGAGATAAACAAATGGTTTGTTTTGACATTAAAATAAAAAAATATCAGTTATTCATAAGACTGTAATGTTGGCTTTAGGTACAAAATGAAGAAGGTGCGATTAATGATAAAGCTACATTGAATTTTGATAAGTTGTACGATGAGGTACTTCATGACAATTACCAGCATTTGAATAAAAACGAAACAAGGGATTCTAATTTAAACAAAGGTCTGTCTCTGAATATTACTGCTATGATGTCATTATTTGATTATTGATTAATGTGTTGGTTTATATATTTAGATGAATTGACAAGAAGGATTCCTTTTGGTGATGCCTCTGAAGATGGCTCTTTGTAAGTATCTATGAAAGTAAGAGGACGCTACACAGATATTTGTTGTCTCCGTCTGCTTTTAATGATCTTATGTATTGTACAATTAATGATAAATAACTTAATTAATTTTATATAACCTGTATATTGCAATATTTGTATGTGTGGTATTGTATTTTTTTATGGCCAACTGTAGGGTTATGAAAAAGAAGAAGATAAAGAAGGGAGATAAACAAATGGTTTGTTTTGACATAAAAATAAAAAAAATATTAGTTTTCTATAAGATTGTTATGTTGGCTCTAGGTACAATATTATGAAGATTCAATACACAAAAAAGCTCCAATGAATGTAGAGAAGTTTTATGTTGAGTCCTTTCATGCCAATTACCAGCATTTGAATAAAAACGAAGCAAGGGGTTATAATTTAAATGAAGGTCTTTCTCTGTTTATTATTGCTATGATATTATTTGATTATTGATTAATGTGTTGGTTTATATATTTAGATGAATGGACACAAAGAGTTCCTATTGACGATGCCTCTGCAGATGGCTCTTTGTAAGTATCTGTGAAAGCTAAAGATGCTTTAAATGATCTTATTTTTATTTATTGTACAATTAATGATAAATAACTTAATTAATTTTATATAACCTGTATATTGAAATATTTTTATGTGTGGTTTTGTATTTTTTTATGGCCAACTGTAGATTTAAAAAGAAGAAGAAGAAAAAGAAGGGAGATAAACAAATGGTTTGTTTTGACATTAAAATAAAAAAAATATCAGTTATTCATAAGACTGTAATGTTGGCTTTAGGTACAAAATGAAGAAGGTGCGATTAATGATAAAGCTACATTGAATTTTGATAAGTTGTACGATGAGGTACTTCATGACAATTACCAGCATTTGAATAAAAACGAAACAAGGGATTCTAATTTAAACAAAGGTCTGTCTCTGAATATTACTGCTATGATGTCATTATTTGATTATTGGTTAATGTCTTGGTTTATATATTTAGATGAATTGACAAGAAGGATTCCTTTTGGTGATGCCTCTGAAGATGGCTCTTTGTAAGTATCTATGAAAGTAAGAGGACGCTACACAGATATTTGTTGTCTCCGTCTGCTTTAAATGATCTTATGTATTGTACAATTAATGATAAATAACTTAATTAATTTTATATAACCTGTATATTGCAATATTTTTATGTGTGGTATTGTATTTTTTTATGGCCAACTGTAGATTTAAAAAGAAGAAGAAGAAAAAGAAGGGAGATAAACAAATGGTTTGTTTTGACATTAAAATAAAAAAATATCAGTTATTCATAAGACTGTAATGTTGGCTTTAGGTACAAAATGAAGAAGGTGCGATTAATGATAAAGCTACATTGAATTTTGATAAGTTGTACGATGAGGTACTTCATGACAATTACCAGCATTTGAATAAAAACGAAAAAAGGGATTCTAATTTAAATGAAGGTCCCTCTGTTTATTATTGCTATGATATTATTTGATTATTGATTAATGTGTTGGTTTATATATTTAGATGAATGGACACAAAGAGTTCCTATTGACGATGCCTCTGCAGATGGCTCTTTGTAAGTATCTGTGAAAGCTAAAGATGCTTTAAATGATCTTATTTTTATTTATTGTACAATTAATGATAAATAACTTAATTAATTTTATATAACCTGTATATTGAAATATTTTTATGTGTGGTATTGTATTTTTTTATGGCCAACTGTAGATTTAAAAAGAAGAAGAAAAAGAAGGGAGATAAACAAATGGTTTGTTTTGACATTAAAATAAAAAAATATCAGTTATTCATAAGACTGTAATGTTGGCTTTAGGTACAAAATGAAGAAGGTGCGATTAATGATAAAGCTACATTGAATTTTGATAAGTTGTACGATGAGGTACTTCATGACAATTACCAGCATTTGAATAAAAACGAAACAAGGGATTCTAATTTAAACAAAGGTCTGTCTCTGAATATTACTGCTATGATGTCATTATTTGATTATTGATTAATGTGTTGGTTTATATATTTAGATGAATTGACAAGAAGGATTCCTTTTGGTGATGCCTCTGAAGATGGCTCTTTGTAAGTATCTATGAAAGTAAGAGGACGCTACACAGATATTTGTTGTCTCCGTCTGCTTTTAATGATCTTATGTATTGTACAATTAATGATAAATAACTTAATTAATTTTATATAACCTGTATATTGCAATATTTGTATGTGTGGTATTGTATTTTTTTATGGCCAACTGTAGGGTTATGAAAAAGAAGAAGATAAAGAAGGGAGATAAACAAATGGTTTGTTTTGACATAAAAATAAAAAAAATATTAGTTTTCTATAAGATTGTTATGTTGGCTCTAGGTACAATATTATGAAGATTCAATACACAAAAAAGCTCCAATGAATGTAGAGAAGTTTTATGTTGAGTCCTTTCATGCCAATTACCAGCATTTGAATAAAAACGAAGCAAGGGGTTATAATTTAAATGAAGGTCTTTCTCTGTTTATTATTGCTATGATATTATTTGATTATTGATTAATGTGTTGGTTTATATATTTAGATGAATGGACACAAAGAGTTCCTATTGACGATGCCTCTGCAGATGGCTCTTTGTAAGTATCTGTGAAAGCTAAAGATGCTTTAAATGATCTTATTTTTATTTATTGTACAATTAATGATAAATAACTTAATTAATTTTATATAACCTGTATATTGAAATATTTTTATGTGTGGTTTTGTATTTTTTTATGGCCAACTGTAGATTTAAAAAGAAGAAGAAGAAAAAGAAGGGAGATAAACAAATGGTCTGTTTTTACATTATAATAAAGAATAATTATATATCTATTATAGGACTTTTATGCTTTATTTAGGTTAAAGATTCAATGAACGATAAAGCTGCGTTGAATGTAGACACGTTTTATAATGACACCCTAACTAATGACAAGATTTTGAATAAGGACAAAACAAGAGATCTTTATTTAAACAAAGGTCTGTTCATTTTATTCCAATGATATTATGTAATCTATACTATTAATTGATTTTTATTTAATATGTTTGTTTTAATTTTTAGATGAATGTACAAGAAGGATTCCTGTTGCTAATGCTTCAGAAGGTGACTCTTTGTAAGTATCTAGAAAAGTTAAAATTGCCTTTTTTAATATATAATTTTTATTTCCTTATTTAGACATAATATGTTCAAGTATAAAAAAAATTAGCCTACCCACGAAAAAGGTATATAAACCCTGATTTTACAATAATATTTGCTTTTTTTCAAATATTGTTTAAAAATTTCATGAGCCCCTTCTCCTTCCCCAAAAATTAAAATTGAGTACTTGAGTTTTGATGAACTAAATAAATAAATTTTTTTTTTTATAAACATATTTAGTACTTCATAGATCATATTTATAAGTATATTAAAATGAACACAATAAAAAAAATTGGGTTATACAACTATTATTAATTATGCAAATTTATATTATGTTTTTTCAATATACAAAACTGTTTATTAATATTCTTAAGAATAATTATTGTTTAGGATCTTAATAGCTAAATTGTTGATTAAGGTATTTTGATATAGCTACTTTTGTTTTGTTAATTTTTTAATCATTTTATGTATAATTTTTCAAGTTTTATTTGGTACATGGCTTTACATAATAAAAACCGTAGTCTTATTATGTAACAAACTCATATTATGTTTTTATACTCTTGAATGACCAGACCTTTAATAAGTAGTGTCATAACAGCAGTCTTGCAAAGAATACTTTTCAAATGAATTCAGAATGTGTATTTAAATACTGGAAGCGATTTGTATTTAAAATACATATTCAAATATTTTATTTTAAAAGTATTTAAATATTAATACAAATACCTTTTAAAAAAACAACTCAAAATACTTACACAAATACTTTTTTTAGGTTCAATAAATGAATAATTAATAATCAATTCAATTACTTTACTAGTCAACTCACTACAACTAACCACATCATGAAGTACTATTATTGAATAGTTTCTTAAATCAAGGCAACTAAACCCTCTTATGTATCCCTCCATCTATTGTGCTTATTGTACAAATATTTTATACAGATTGTATAAATTAAAAAAAATATGACAAAAAAAAAAAGTTCAATAACAATATCTTATATCCAAATTATAAACTACTACTACTGTGTCACCCATTAAAGAAGAAAATAGACTATTTAAAGATTCAAGATAAATGCCAATCCAACCAGTGATTGTCAGTGTATTGTATGCCATGGTATAATATGGAAGTGAGAAGCCGACGCCTGGCGGGGGTTTCAGTGTTCAGTGTTCACTGTTCAGTCATTTTGTTTGGTGGTTGTATTTTGGCGAAACATTTATAAATTATCGGAAGTTAAAATTTAAAAATAATATTTAAGAAACAATATTTAAAATAGTATATTCCAAAATATTAGTAATTGAAATTTGGAGTAGACAACGAGAATGAAAAAAAGTATTTAGTATTCTAGAATAAAAATACAAATAAAAAGTAGTTTTTAAGTATTTAAAATACATTGGTCATAAAGTATTTGAAATACAAAAAAGTAAATCCTTTTTCGTATGATAAACTTGCTGCCCGTACACTAAAATCCTAATTGGTACTTTAACCGAGGCAATTGAAACATCACATTTTGAACTTGAATCAAGAAAAATTGCACCTTCCATTACAGTGACCCACTTGTAACCTACTGTTCACAACATTTCAGAAAGTTTTCTTAAATATACCATGTATGTAATTTGAGAATATCTGATGAATATTTTGAATAATATAAAATAGGTTGTAAATAGTGAAGTAATGGCAACAAATGAAAGACAGACGTCTGATACAGAATAAAAAGTAATTTTAAAGTATTAAAAATACATTGGTCAAAAAGTATTTGAAACAAAAAAAAAGTATTTTAATACAAGTATTAGGTTATGTACCTAACAAGTGTGCATAATAGATTAAAGCATAATTTCCATTATGAGTATGACAACACAACTTAATTACTATGTTATGCAGGGTTATGTTGCAAATTATGAATTATGATAATTTAACTTTTAACTTTTCAATAGTAAAATTAAGTATCTGCTCTATAATGTGCTTAGTATTAAGATTTTTTTAATTTTAATTTCGTGTTGTAAGTATATTTTAAATACTAAATAGATGTCACTAGTAAAATAATTATTTATTTTATTTTCTATAACGCTATTAGTTTGGACATATTTATGGGTCACATAGATAATTTAACTTCTGATTTGTATTTTACCTTGTACACATTAGAGTTTGAAATATACGTATAAGTATATTATAATTTAACTTCATTCTTTAGTAAATAACTATATTTTTGTTTTAGGTTAAAAAGTCAATTAAAAAACACTAAGAAAAAGAAGAAAATATCTAAGGTATTTAATATTTTATTTATTTATACTTTTTTGTAATTTATCTGAATTATAAGAAATATTTCTCTAATGTTGATAAATGTATTCTATACACCATAACATTTTCCAAATATTTTGACTTATTTTGAGCTGTTTACTGACATTTTCATTTTTCATTTTTTTTTTTTTTTATAAATTTCAATACAATTTTTTTTGTTTGTTAAAATTGCTTGAAAATTTATTAGAAGACTCCCAGTATATTTTTTCAAAGCAGATGAAAAAAAAATAAAAATCCATAGTAACTTTTTTTAAAAGAATTTAAGGTTCAAATATTGACAAAATACGTAAAATTCACGATAATGTGCAAATTATTTTGAGTTAAAAATTCATAAAAGTTTTTCTATAGAAATCTAAGATAAGAAAATGTAATACAAGATTCCTCGTAAGAATCTTTAATCTTGATCAACAAAAATTGGATAAATTCACTCGATTTATCATGTCGATTTTTTTATTTTGTTGTAATTGAAAAACGAATAAATGTAGATACTGTAGAATTTACACCATATCTTTATTTTATCAATTCCTATACTTGATATAATTTATAAGTATTTTGCTTCATTTTGAGCTGTTCACAGAGAATTTCGATTTTTTTTTTTCTATAGTTAATAAAATTAATTTCCTGTGGAAAAAACACGTGAAAATGTTTTACAAGGCTGCTGATATATTGTCACAATAATAGCAGTTAAAACATAACTTAAAATGTTTATAAAAAAAAATAGTGCATATGTATTTTTAATAACATTTTAAGTTCAAATTTTGACAAAATGTATCAAATTTAAAATGTATTGTGTCGTAAAAAAATTTATAAAATGTTCAACTTTTATAGCTAAGGATTGAAATTTTAAGACAAAGTTCCAAATTTAATTACTTTAATCACAATAATATCAACAAATATTCCTAGTTATATCACATAGGCTGTCTGACCGTCTTCGCTCAGGATAGTTTTTCTTATACAATGATATTATATTATTGAATTAAAATTGTACACCTTCCATTATAGTGACCCACTTGTAATATACTGTTCAAAACAATTAAGGAAGTTTTCTTTACTATACCATGGATGTAATTTGAGAATATCTAATGAATATTTTGAATTAATATTTAATAGGTTGTAAATAATAAAGAAGTAATGTCACCGAAAAAATCGAATAAACGTAAACGACGGACGTATTTTAAAGAATATTCGAAGAACGATACCCCTCAATCAGTGGATACGGATATGGAGACATATGTTACTAATAATTATATTGGAGAAGACGTTACTAAGAAATTAGAATTTATTGATTCTTTGGACGATCAGACGTCGGGATATCGCACCATGACTGACACAAGTATGTATTTTGGCCTATATTGTAATCAAACGTCTAACAACGCCTACGGTGTACATGGTCACGAAAATGTTTTCACTGGAAAAACTCCTCTCTGGTGCGACGTTTGCTTTAAAACATTTACCTACATATCCCAATTGGTTATACATAAAAGAACGCACACCGGCGAGAAACCATATGGCTGCAATTTTTGTGGAAAATCGTTTTCCGCGCAAAGTCATTTGGTTCGACATATAAGAACACACACCGGTGAGAGACCATATGCCTGCAATTTTTGTGGAAAATCGTTTTCCACGCAAACTCATTTGGTTCGACATATAAGAACGCACACCGGTGAGAGACCATATGTGTGCAATGTTTGTGGCAAATCATTTGCCAGACAAGATAGTTTGGTTATACATAATAGAACACACACCGGCGAAAAACCATTCGAGTGCGGTTTTTGTGGAAAAAAATTTTCATCAAGCAGTGGCTGTAGAACACATACACTAGGTGTTCATAAGGAATATTTATGAACTATTATTGTCGTATGATCCATTATCAAGAAAAATAAACTATAAACATCAAATTATATATGAAAATGTCCCATCATCGCAGTAAGGGTTCTCGACTTATAAAACGCGATCAAAGTATCACTTCATCTTAAACGTTTAAATACCTATGCTTGGGCATAAGCAAAACCATATGGTTCACACTGTCGACGACGATCACTCGTTGTGTAGTAGCTTCAATGCTCACTGTCTGGCGATGTTGTTGCGTGCACTTTACATTTATGAATGTATTGCTTCTCCTTCCACTGTTTAATATCAATGAAAATATTTCTACTCCAGAATGCTTTTGTAAGTGGATAGCGAATCTTGCCTACTAAAATTATATTTTGTACATATTAGTTATGACTTATATGTTATACCCTTAGACTGTAGTCCAATTTGATTAAATACAAATAAAATTCAGTTTGTACAGAATTAGGTTTTTGTTGTGTACATATATTTTATCTATGGATATAGTTGAATAATAAAAATTTGAATTTGTGTATATAATTACTGTTAATTGTTTAAACATTTTTTTATATGTATTGATTTTACACTGATGTGTGTGTGTTTTTTAGCACACTATTTTCTTAGATTTTGAAGGCATTTGCTGTTGTTTTTCGTAATTAAACGACAGTACCGAATATTAAATAACCAACTGAACAAAGTTAGTCGTATAGAGTTGGTACATTTTACGGGCAACGAAGTGCCGGGATCAGCTAGTTAGATATAAAAGTAAGAACATTAACTGTGTTTACATGCCTTTATTAAAATACCCATTTTAATTTTTTAAATGTGCATTTATAAATTGCAATATTTTACATAACCATAATACTTGCTTTAAAATTAAAATATCGTAGAAAACTGATGAACAAACACTTAATGTTTATAACTTAAAGTTTGATGAATCAATTCACACTAATATTTAAGCTAACAATACAACATTATTTTTACTGAATGCCAATTTGCTATGTCATATGTTTGTTATTGTAAGACCGAGAAAATACATGCGGGTGTGAATGTCTGCTTGAACTTACTTAAAATAATAGTAAGTAATATTCTAATATGTTATGAATCGCTAAATATTCTCTATTTTTGACCGTTTAATGATATTTTTCTTGCTGTCTCGCTATCACTCATCATAATATCTATCAAACTATCAAATCACCTAAATGTCTGTTTATTGTGACATAATAAACCCATGGTATCATTGTAAAAATGTAAAAATGTTCGTAGTACTCGGATTCTTGTTTGAAAACCAATAAATCACCCACTTATAGATATGGAAATCGATAAGCAGCTACATTACCATCCATATTTAATTGGTATTGTAATGTCTTCTCTTATCACCCGTTTAGGTGCCGTTCTGTTTATATTAAGATGACGTGTCACGAAAAATGTACTCGTGCAACGACCGAGAGGATGCGCTGTTAGGTGTTTTCACGATCCGCAAGCACGCGGTGTTTAAGTCACTCCTACTATTTGCAATTTGAAACCGGTCGACGAGTGCTCGTTCGGGAGCGCCGTTTATTTGTCTATGAAAGTATGATAATTGAACACATTTTTATTGAATTTATGAAATGTTTACATGTTTTAACATAATATAATGTATGAGTCATAAAACTTGAAATATATCTAATGCGATATGATTGATGGAATGATTTGCAGACTATAGTTATATGTAATTATTAAGATTTTCAATATTTTAGACATGTCCTTGGCATAGAAATTATATTTGTATAAGATTTTATCGACATTAATATACCTAATATAATAATTTGGGAGAAATTAAGGTATTTTTATCAATTTTCACTAGGAAAAAAAAATATATATATATTTCCAAGCTTGTGAAGGTAATATACAAGCGATTTCATGATTATTTTACAAAGTAAGCATATAGAATACCTAATACATGAAAAGTATCAGTGATAAGCATCCATGTAGTATAAATATAATTGTATAAATAATAATAAACTCCTATTATTTTGTATAAAATAAATGCTGGACCATCTGTGTAAGATATGCGTTAAAAATAATTGAAATATATATGGTTTACTATATGATATCATAAGTGAAAGATTATTACAGCTTGACGTAGGTACATTTTATTTTGTTTTTGCTAATATGTGATGAAAATAACTATATAATATTATTTTTCTTATTATCGAATACCATGGAATTTAAATATGATTTTGTAGGTATTATATTACATTTAATTGTAGTATTAGTATGCACAGCGACGTTGTGATATATTTCATGTATCTACTGTAAATATATAATAATTAATATATGTTTAAGAATTCAGGTATTAAATAAAATAGGTATATATCGAAAGTATTTTATATAAATTATTATTTGAAATAATCAATCGCGTCTATATGTATGCACGAATGGTGTTTAAGTAAATATGTATGCAAATGTATGTACGTGTGTATGTGTGTGTATGTATGTATGTATGTATGTATGTATTAACTATTATATTATAGTGCAACGATATGTTTCGGATGTTGAGACTTGTAATAATGACTCGTTATAGTGATGGTCATGCATTTAGATACATTTAATAACTAAACTGTATATATGCCTTTGATGGTAATAAACTAGACATGGGTATGATATTTTTTATAATATTACATATTATTTAATGAAATTATGATATTTTTACCCATTTTTTACTAAAATATTATGATGTTTCCATAATATGCTTTATTGCAATTTTGATATTTTTACTTATTTTAGCAAGATTTCTGTATTTACACACAGACAGCTATGTTTTTTTTTTTTTTTTTATCAAAATCAGTACATTTTAATGTATATTCACATTGTTGAGTATATTTTTAGGTTTCTGCATAAACTCTACCTACGTATTTAACGAAAAAATGAGTAAATTATAATATATGATCAGGTACTATATTGCATTTAATTGTTGTATATTGGATATCGTTACATCAGTATCCACGGCGACGTTGTGATATATTTCATGTACCTATCTAATGTAAATATATAATAATTAATATATGTTAAAGAATCCAGGTATTGAATAAATTATATACCGAAAATATTTTATGTGAATTATTATTTGAAATAATCGAGTCTATGTATGTATGTATGTATGTATGAATACTGTTTAAATATACAAGAATATCAAATATGTAAGGATATAGGTACACAAGTGTGTGCTTACTATGTAAGTAATATATGTGTATGCCTATATTATGTAGATGACTTATTGATGTGTACCTATATATATATATGAATGTTTATATGTATATATAGTTATGTTAACTATAAAATATGTTTAGGCGTTTGTAATATGGAATATGTATATATGATTTAATGTGGGTTTTCATAATATCATACTAGGTATCGCGTATTCATGTAGGTAACTATAGAACTAAGTGATGGGTTGATAATAGTTTTTAGTATTATTTTTTTTTTTACTTATTGTATAATTGTATAATTCTCACTACATTTGACGAATAATAATAACAATAATAACAGTTAAAGAAATTTATTTTTTCTCGTATATACCTATAATCCATGTATGTATATATAAGCTATGATTTTAGTCTAATGTAATCTCATACAATATTTCAATGTATGTATGATTGATTAAAAATATAAGTATCTGTAATATTATTCAGGATAGGTTAGCCTGATAGTATTGTGTATATAAACATACAATAACAAGAATGTATGTATGTTCCCACATGTATGCACATTGTAGCATGAGCCTGTATGGAAAATGACTAATAATATGAAAATTTTTAATTGTTAAATTGATAAAGATGTTGGTAAGATAGGTACTACAGATGTGACGTTAATTATTGTATATTTCTAAATTTAGGTAATAAACCGCATAAAGTATCTGCTGAAATGAGAGATATTGTTAATAGTTCTTAATTTTCCGATATTGTAACTTATACAATAATATATGGCGGTGGTGTTATATGCCTGTGTGTATGCACACGGTAAAATAAAAATATTATACAAGTGATATGACTGTTGTACGTATGTGCTGATAAAATATACGCATCGGCCACTTGAGTGATATGTAAGTTGTTGATGTGCAAGCACACATGCGTTTTCTCATATGTAAGCGTGAAAAAATATGTTTTCGAGAGTGTTTCGTTGGTGGTGACTGTGACTGGTAATGGTGTGTGTGTTTTTCCCGTGTACGTGCATGAATTAATATATATATATGTCGGTCAGGTTATTGATAATATGTAAGTTGTTGTATGCGCGTTCGTGTATGTGTTTTCTCATGCACAGGCATGAAAAATATAGAACACGAGATCAGAGGATCAAGGGATCAAGAATAAGTGATAGGTAATGATTAAGGATTAGTGATCAAGAGGGGTATATGTGTAATAATAATATGGTAGGTGTGATACATAATGTAAAAAATAAATATTACACAAGTGATATGGCTTTTACATGTATGTTTTTCTCATTCGTTCTTAAAATATATCAATTGTTGATTAACAATAGTTAAGGTTTTATTAGCATACAAACATGTAGATGCATGACTAGCCTTGATGAATGTTGTTTTTCTCAGATGTATTACATAACAATTGATCAAGACGTTGTTTGATACATAATGTATCCGTTGGTTCGAAAGTATAAAGGAGATATGAAAATTAATATACCGTTGGATATATAATATGGATGAGGCATCATATACGTTTTTATATATTATTACCTAGAAGATGACGAAATACCGAGAAATATTTGTTACTCAGATATTGATACAATTTTATAATCCATTTAATGGATAAGTAAGAACCTTGTAAATATTTATTGTAAACCTTAATATTATTTTAATAATTGAAAATACTTTTTATATATCGTGTCTTTTTGTTTCATATAAATTATTTAATTTCCTATAAATATTAGAATAATCTACGTCTCACATTGCGTAGGTGCTGGTGCGGGGTGTTTGGCGAATGTTGATTGAGACGGCTGTGGTGTAACCTTATGTAGCATTATTACCAGGGTTCGGATTTTATAGCACCAAAAATCCTAAAATATGCGCTATAATATGACCAAAAAAACCTTAAAATATGCTCTATAAATATGCCCTAAAAACATCAAAAATAGCAACAAATAAAAATAAATACAAATCAAAATTTTATTAAATTTACCATAGAACTTTATTAAATCATTTATTTATAAAAAAAACTAAAATCTCCGTTTACAGTTTAAAAAAATTTGTATGTACTGATTAACCTGATACCTTGAATTATGACATTGTTTGTACGCAACTATTCAAAATTATCTGAATAAATAAGAATAAAATTCAAGTAATTATTATTTATTAATTAAATAATATTTTATTTATTTTACCTGACTTACACTGTATGATTAAGTGTTTTGCCAAATTTTAAAATTTGAAGTTCCGGCGGTTATCAGTCAACAATGACTTGTAGGTCGAAAAGGAACGTTCAACATCAACCGATGTAATAGGTGAATACTTAAAAAATACTATATCGTCACTAGTCAATTCTTCAAGATAAGAACATAAGATTCGACATCGTCGGACTATTTAAAAATAGATTTATTACATGTTATATAATATGAAACGAAAATGTGGGCATTTTTCTTATTGATTCGCATTAATGAATACTATTTGTCATTCGATATAAACGAGATTTATGAAAAATATAAAATAAAGCGTTGAGTTAAGAATATTAGCAGAACATAGCACCAAAACTTTAAAAATAGCACTAAAATTCTAAAATTCTTCAAATATGCAAAAAATAGCAAAATAAAATTTCATATTTAGAGTCCCTGGTGCATGAAACAAATGTATAGCCCACTCTGCTATTTTTATCTCTATCCTATAATAAGTAGCAAATGCTACTAATATATATATGCTACTGATATAAATACCATAGGTTAGGGGCAGATATGTAAATATCAGAATCTTAAATAATATATTTAAATTACTAAGATTCCATTTCAGTTATAATTATGGTTTATTGTCTACTAAGCACTGACAAATAATAATAATACTCGCAAATATAATATTCCTAAGCTATGTTCTATTATAATATGTGACTGTATCGTAGTCATACATAGTCGTAGTGTGTATTGAGATATGAGGTGTATAGTGAACTGCTTTACTAATCCATGGTGTGTGTTGGTCATAGCCCTTGCAATTATGTGTGTGTGTTTTAATATTAATGTATCGATCAGCAGTTAATCGTACATAAGGTAGAGTTCGTATTATATACATAAGTGTTATGAAACATATAAATATGTTATATTATTATATTTATAATTGTTACAACTTGTTTTTAAATATCACGGTTGTTTTTATTTTACACAAAAATTAAAATATTAAAATGAAAAGTAAGTATAAGCATATTTGTGTTTAATTCAAATATATTAGATTAAATGTTGTATTATTTCAAACATTAAAATAAATGTAGTAGGTATATAAACGGTGAAGTCGAAATAGGATACTATAATTTTTGCATTTAGTGACCAAACTATATACTCAAAGACGACGTCCAAGACCCTCAGAGTCGATATCCTCTATTCTCCTTAGTCAGTATACCTACTAGTTACACAAATTCATAATATTGTGTGTCATAAATATATAATTTTGTGTATGTTGTCGAGTAATCCTTTGAGCTGTATAAAATAGTTAGATCTATGTATTTTAATAGGAATTACAATTTTGTAGTCGTAATTGACGAGGGATGGCGGGGGTGAAAATACTTTCTAGGGTGGATGGATTGGAATGTTTAAATGCATCTACGTAATTGCGACTATGTTTTTTGTAAGTATGACTTTTGTGTCTTAATATATTGATATGTACCTAAGCTGTATAATATGTTTGGTTGTGTGTGTGTGTTTGTGATGTTGTATGTGTGAATATATGTACATAAACTAAATATATATGAATACTGCATATACATATATATTATAATATGTTTGGGTGTTTGTGATACCTGATGAATGTGTGTATGTATGTATATAATATGCGACTATGTAAGTATCTAAATATGTATGAACTATCCTATGGGTATATGAGTGTAAGTGTGTTGTGCTAGAGAAATGTGTGAATGAAACTCATCATCATCTGTAAACGATTAAACGATTGACCATATATACATATATATATATTATAATTAATATTTCCGTATGTTGTCGGGGAGAGGAATGTGTGAATGCAAGCGAATGTACCTATATTCCGGCGTGTATATTTTGAAAATAAATATTTTTACAAGTTTATGTGTGTGTGTGTGTGTGTGATGTGATGTGATATGAATGTATGTATCTATGCATGCATGCGTGTACCTATGTATGATAAGGTATATAATATATATGTTGAGCTTGTGTGTGTTGTAAATATTATTATATAAGTTCAGAATGAAAACTGATAAGTACTGTATAGTGTGTAATACCATATTATAGTTTGTATGTGTATGGTTATATAATATTTATATGAATAAATATACCTATGCGCTTTATTGATATGTAAGTAATAAGTATATAATATTATGGTATAATATTTGTATATAGGTATGTGTGATGTTGTAGGTACCTTATATTATATTATGAGCATAACGTATGTTCGTATATATGTATGTATGTATGTATGTATGTATGTATGTGTATGTGGGTATGTATGTATGTATGTATGTATGTATGTATGCATGTATGTGTATGTGTGTATGTATGTATGTGTGTTTGTATGTAAGTGCGTATGTGTGTTTGTATATATGTATATATTATAAGTTCAGAATGAAAACTGAAGAGTACTGTATAATGTTTAATAGTATATTATAGTTTGTATGTGTATGGTTATATCATATTTATATGATGCGTTTTATTGATATGTAAGTAATAAGTGTATACATTGTATAATAATATGTTCAGGGGTTTGTGATAATGATGTGTGTATAATTGTTTAGATATATGTAAGTACCTATGTATATTATATGTAGACTATATTATAATATATTTGAATGTGTGTTTGTTTGAGATGTATAACGTGTGTGTATGTATGTATGAATATATATATATATATATGTATGTATGTATGTATGTATGTATGTATTTATGTGTATGTGTGTTTGTACATAAGTGCGCGGCGGCCCTTTGTAAGGTGTAGCGTTGGTGGTGTTGGTGGTGGTGGTGGTGGTGGGGGGGAAATTATAGAATGTTTATTGTTAGAAATATCAGTGGAATATTATATGTTCAAGTCACTGTGATAATGATGTGTGTATAATTGTTTATATATATGTAAGTACCTATGTATATTATATGTAGACTATATTATAATATATTTGAATGTGTGTTTGTTTGAGATGTATAACGTGTGTGTATGTATGTATGTGTGTTTGTACGTAAGTGCGTATGTAGGCATTTATAGATGTGATAACTGATAACATAGGTATGATAACGCGGTGGCGGGCTATATAGAATATACATTGTATTCGTAAGCGAGTAAGTTGCGCAGTGGTGTGGTTGTCGTATGGGGAGCGACCTGTTCGAGTTCGAATCCCGGTTCGGCGAAAAAATTTTTAAATTATTTTCCGCGGTTAATTGATAGGGATGAGTGGCGGGGGGAATATCGTAAAAGTGCGTGATTTATGGTGGGGGAGTATACGAAGAGCGGGGTAGCGGGGGGAATCTCGTGTACGTATGTGATATGGGTTGTGCAGAGGTGTATAGATGTATATGGGTTGTGCAACGGGCTTCACGGGTTGTGCCATCAGGTATAGGGTTGTGCCAGCAGGTTGAGGTTCCAGAACTCTCTTTTTTATCCTACTCCCGGCCGTCGCACATTGTCCGCTATCCGACGAAGTCGGATTGCCTACCCGGAACACTGAGGTAACTGACCTGCTAGACACCCTTAAAAGACGATTGCTATATGATTTGCATAGAAGCCCGAAATGTTTTGAATTTTTTTTCACGTACATTATTACTTAATTTTCCGTTTTCGGAGACAGTAATGAACGCTGTCCACGATTCGACGCAGTCGAATTGCATACCTGACGACGTAACCCAGTCGTCGCACATTGTCGGATAGCCTACCCTTTTTACTACAGCGAACGTCATTCGAGTTGACTGTCCTGCTAGACACCCATAAAAAAAACGTAAGCTATATGATTTTCATGGACCCCCGAAATGTTTTAAAATTTTTTTCACAGTAAAGAACGCTGTCCGCTATCCGACGCAGTCGGATTGCATACCTGACGACGTGACCCGGCCGTCGCATATTGTCTGCTATCCGACGAAGTCGGATTGCCTACTCGGACCACTGAGTTGACTCAGCAGGTCACTAGACACCCTAAAAAGTCGGAGGCTAATGACTTGCATAGAAGCCCGAAATGTTTTGAATTTTTTTTCATGTAATTTATTATTTAATTTTGCATTTTCGGTGACATTAATGAACGCTGTCCGCGATTCGACGCAGTCGGATTGCATACCTGACGAAGTTACCCAGCCGTCTCACATTGTCCACCATTCACAATCCACTATTCTTTAATTAATCCAGAATCCAGAATCCTTATCAGTAATCCAAAATCCTTATCACTAATCCACCATCCTTATCACTAATTTTCATAAAAAATCCATCATCCTTATCACAAATCCACTTTTCTTATCAAAATCTAAAATCCTTATCACTTAATTTAGACCTCTGTATCACCCATACACCGCGTCGGCTTCGGTTGACGACCAGACTACAAGACCACTGCGGTTTCCGACATCGAAAACACTCATAACCAACACCGGGGGGTCTGGGGGTCTCCCCCAGCGACGCTCGGAGAGCTAGTCTTATAGTATAAAACAGAAACCCGAGGGCGCCGCCTGTGTCGATTTTTCGTACTAGCGTAAGAGACAATCAATGAAAAAATTGAACGGGCGGTCTCCCGGCGGCGGCGGAGCCGTCGCCGCGTTATCACTCCTTCTTATAACTTTTCGCGATATCGTACAATTTTTTTTCGCTTTTTTTTTTCCTTTTATTTACCGTTTGCTATCACTTCCGCCTTATCAAAATATATTCGTATTTAACGAACACTTGACGTTTTTTTTTCAAAATTCGAGTTTTACTCCTATTGGAGACGTCGGACCTCCCCGTTGATGACTTATTCGCGTTCCCCGTCAGATTTTGAGGCCGCGCGTGGCCGTACTTTTTTCTCGGCGGGCCCTCCGTGGCCGAGACGACGTGCTTTACGTCCGCCGCCGTCGCGCGCGTTATTTGCCGTTTTTTTCAAAAATTCGAAATTTATACCTTTTCGACACGTCTGCCCTAACCGTCGAAGACTTATTCGCGTTCCTTGTTAAATTTCTAAGCCGCCTGTGGCCGTACTTCCTCCGGGACGAGTCCTTAAGACCCGGGGTAGTGGTTTCGATGCCGGTAGCCGGGATTGAAGTTCATTTGCGGCGGCCGTGTAATTTCTGAAATTTTTATTCGTTATTTACCTTTCGCTATTACTTCCGCTTTATCATATTTAAGGACAATGTTATGATTTTCTCAAAATTCGAGTTTTACCGCCCTAACGTACTCCGTTCGGCCTTGTTGAAACCAACGAAGAGTGTATATTGATCGATTGGACATACTACTTCGATGCTATTGCTTTTATCTACATTTATTAAGCAACACACCTAAATCGTGTGACATGGGCTCGATTATGTGGTTAAATATCTAATATACTATGTAGTAGGTACTTGATATATTACAGTTTAAAACACTGCTACAGATTATAAATAATAATACAATATTAATAAACAAAATATAACTTTATGTATTTAAATTCTGGCAGTTAAGTTGTATAATGATATGACATAATTTGATATTACTCAAAATATAGATACATTTTTTGTATAATT
This sequence comes from Metopolophium dirhodum, assembly GCF_019925205.1. NCBI lineage: Eukaryota > Metazoa > Arthropoda > Insecta > Hemiptera > Aphididae > Metopolophium > Metopolophium dirhodum. The sequence goes on from NC_083560.1 coordinate 142,626,899, forward strand.
TAATTATTTATTCAATAACATTAATAGATAAATGAAAATAACAAAGATTAATTGATAATATATGTACACAACTAATTTTGTTGTTGCGATGATACTAAACGCATAATGTTTAATACTGGATTTTATTATCCAATATTTATTAAGAAGCTATTATACATATTAACATATACCTATATACAAATTCCAATGTGTTGTTATTTAGTATGATATTGGCATGTCTGTGATACACTTTATATTAATTATAATATTCAATATTAATGCTCAGATCACCACAGTAGTATTCATATATATATATATATATATAATTATTGACGGGAGACACGGTATATACCTACACACCGGATACGTGAGAATATGCGATTTGAGTTTTTATTACACACGATTCGTACGATTTACCAATTAAACGATATTTTGTCACAGTGTAGATAAAGTTTAAGTGTTATAGATTTGAACAACATTTACAATTCAATTCGTAGGTAGGTAGGTTAGGGCTTTGGACAAATAACACTAGGGACGACGTATCGAATGCGTGTCGGACGGTTAATAATAATAATAAATAAAGTATAATAAACGTTACACGCAATGCTACAGTATGGCCATTATTAATTGATACGGGTTTGTCGGTGGAGTGGTGGCGTGCGGGGAACAACTTTAGCGACGCGCAACGTGCCCGTGTTATCTAACGTCATCTTGTGACGAACGCCCATGCAACACACAACCCAATCGCACAGAAAAACATATTTTTTTTTTATAATTTAATATTATTAGACTTTTAGCTTTCTTAGCTTTCATTAGCGTATTGTGTTCTGCGTTGGGCGCTTTTCAAAACCGGTGAGTACAATTTTGAAATACATAATAATAATAATAATTAATAGTAGAACGTTTGTATAGCCCGCGTACCTACTGGTTTATTCATGACATTGTACGTACGCGAGGTGGATTCATCTTCTTTCATTCGTGTACGATGCGTTTCCGTATTCACGATATTGTGTAGGTATTACTATATACACGCTATTTCCACCTTTTCGCGTTTCGTATTCAATGTTAATACGACATTTGTACTTCCGTGTTCATATCCGGACATAGACTTAAACGCCTACGTGCACAAAAATCTTTAAACGACGCTTTTTGCAGTTACGATTTCCAAGACCATATTGTGTGTGCGGACGTCACCCTACAATAGTATGTCACTTTTGTTTAGTTCATAATCAATACTCTATGTACACGTAATAATATTTTATACCTACCGTGAACAAATAATATTTACTGCATTTCTAAAAATAAACACACAACACCGGATTATTAACTGATAACATAGGTACTGATAAGATAATTCCATTATACGAACACGTAGTTTTGCTTATATTACATTATTATTAAAATATAATATATAATATAATAATAATAATAATAATAAATATACTAAATGTTTGGCCATTACCTTTTCAAAATGTTATTATATTATATCTTTTCAGGCAAATATAACAATGGTCAAACATTGTATGATTTGTGGCAACGTCGAAGGCGTGGATGGCGTTTCAGTGCATGGGTATTTATATAATGTATACGTACTTATTACGATTACTTTTGACATATTATAACACAACTATTCATGATACGATGATTGTATTAGTTTTCCAGCAAATGTCGATCGGAAGCGTCAATGGGTGATGTTCGCCGAGGACAATGGTGTCAATGCTCGACAGATATTGGCTCACTCCAATCTCTGTTCAAGGCATTTTGTTGCCGGTCGTGATTACTACGGAGGAGCCGTACATCGCCGTCGACTAACTGTTGGAGCAGTGCCGTCAGTAGTGAGTGACAACCAACATACAACCTTTGATCACTGTATTAAACAAATAGTGTCGGGCTGCACCTACCGTATAAGATTCACTTGCTTGATCATTACATTACTATACTCACTAATACAGTGTGCATTAAAATATCACATATGGGTTTATTATTTCAATATACCCATTTTGATACTATTCTATAGGTACTTGCATTAAGTTATTGTTGTTAGTTAACATTCTGTATTAAATTATACTCTTTTTTATTGCTTTTATTCTTTAAAAAATTACAAACAACATTGCTGTCTTATTAAACACTGGGCATAGCTTATTGTGACATTTATTATTGGTATTTACAACCAATAAACAAAATACTCAAACGTTTTCTTACAGTTCTTAATATTACTACTACTACAACTACTACTTACTACAGACCTAGGTCTACTCTTTTTTATTTGTAAGTTGTGTACTAGATAAGTATTTTATCATTTCACATGTGGTACTCTTAGAAATGTTTATACTATTTCAATACTTAATACAAACAATAGATTGTTATATAGAGCTTACTTACTTACTTACTTATTTTGTACAGCTCTGAAAAATTAACTATAACATGTATACTTTTATTGGTATATCATAAATCTTAAATTATTATCATATGATTTCACTATAACACTTACTGTTATACAGTGCAATACACTTTTACAATGCTTCAAAGTTATTAATATGTATGAAACCACTTAAACATTCTTCTGTGGATTTCTTTGTTCTATGATTGGTACTTGTTAATTTTTAATACAACATTTATCTTAACCAATAGCATTGTACTGATGTTATTTAGGTAGACTTTTTTCAGTCCTCACACACCTTCAATGGCATTTAGTAGTATTATACATGTTCTACGGTTACAGTTAGTTATTATATTATTATAGGCATTTGGAATGTTTTCTTACACAGTTAAAAAAAAAACATTTATATTAACATACATGTGTGCTTATTTACTTTGCTACATTATCCACAAACTATATATTGTATTGTATACATTCATAACAATGATTACAGTAACCATGCAATATGTTTACATATCTGATATTGTATACTTAATATTGTGTTTATACAGTTGAGTGAAAGTAATAATATACATTCTACTACCAATAAACAAAATACTTTTCTCACACACTTCTTAATATTACCCCCACCACTACTACTACTACTATTCACTATTTACTACTGACCTAGGTTTACCCTCATTTGTAAGTTGGGTACTAGATAGGTATTTTATCATTTCACATGTGATACTCTTAGACTTAGACTTACTCTAACTACAACATGTATACTTTTATAAACCTTAAATTATCATGTAATTTCACCATAACACATACAAAACATTTGACGTTTTCTTACATGAATTTACATTTTCTTAATATTACTACTACACAAAGTATTAATAGACTCTTTACTGGATAAGTATTTTATCATTTAACAACATTTGTCACATATGTTAGCAATGTTAAGATTATTTCAATACTTTCTTCACTTTATTTATACAACTAATAACTTTGATTAAAATAAAATATGTACACTGTTTACCCTATACACTACAGTGTAATATTACTACTAATGTGTGGTAAAAGGTCATGTAAAACTGCCATCTGTCCACTCATACACGATTGTAGGTAGTGTGAGTTACAATTATCTCACTTTGTTTCAAACGTTATTTAGTTCATCAACTTTTACTACGGTGTGCATTAAAATATCACATGTGTTTATTATTTCAATAAACCCATGTGCCAGGTATTTTATAGCGGCTAGGTACTTTTTGATGCTTTACCAGACTGCAAACCATTTACAATAGGTACTTGCATTAAGTTATTGTTGTTGGTTAACATTCTGTGTTAAATTATACTCTTATTTTGTTATTGCTTTTATTCTTTAAACAACATTGCTGTTTCATTGCATATTAAACACTGGGTCAAGCTTATTGTGATTCATTAACTAAAACAAATAAATATTTTGTTAATGTTGTTCAGTTGGACTTTTTTCACTTCAAAATGTCATGTTAAACTGTATATTATCTACTCATACGTAATGGGTAGTGTAATTTCCAGTTAACTCACTGTATTTTCACTTTTATTATGGGTGTTTACAACCAATAAACAAAATACTTAAACGTTTCCTCACACTGTTCTTAATATTACTACTACTACTACTCACTACTTACTACTGACCTAGGTTTAATCTCCTGTAGTTTGAGTTACAATTATCTCACTTTATTTTAAATGTTACCTACTACATCAAAGTTTATTTATTTCACTGTAACAAAATTCAGTGCATCTTTTATTATCTCAATATACCTACTGCAATGTTATCATAAAAGATTGTATTAAGGTTAGGCAGGGCTTGTATATAGGTGTGACTTGATCACATTGAACACACATTCAGCTAAACATTATTTTATAACTATTTAAATAAAAATTTGAACCACAACATGTATGCTTTTATTTGTGTGACATAAACCTTATTTCATATAAATTCACTTATTGCATATTATAGGTACCTACACTTACTGTCATAGATAGCAATAATTATTGTTGTTATTATTATAATTATATAGAATTATTAATACAATTGTACCTACTCTAAACTCAACCTAACTTTTAGGTGCTTGGGGACGTCGAGATGGAAGAAAGAGAGGACGTGGAGGTCGTCGGCGTCCCAGTGGAGGGTGTGGAGTACGTGGAAGTCTTTTGCGTCCCAGTGGATGTAGGGGATGATGTGGAAGGAGTAGAGGTGCAGATGGACGAAGTGCAAGCGGAACTGGAGTTTGTGGACATGCTCGACGAGTTGCAGCCAGACGTCGACGAAGAGGTCAGTAAATATGTCTTACTTATAAAAAAACCATAAATAAAACTTATCATTTAAATTGCAGTTCCGACCACTTGCCGTGGGTGAACAACCCCGAGGGCGTGCGCCAATAATTGACAGGCCGGCAGGCGTGACACACCCGCTTCCAGAGCAGCACAACGCGGGTGCGTTAAACAGAATCTGCACACAGTGTAACGCCGGCCACTTCGAAGGCGAGGTTGTGGGCCGGGGTGCCAATATGCACTTCTCCACTTGCTGTAACAACGGTCAAATGACCGCTGCAGGACAACACGCGTTGTTGCCCGCCCCTTTTTTACTAATGAGTTTGTTGATTGGAGATTCACAGGATGGTCGTAGATTCCGAGACGACATTCGCCGGTACAACAACGCCCTGGCATTCGCTGCGTTTAGCTGTGGCACAGACGACAGGCGTTTGCGAGGGCGTGGACCGCGAACGATGTGTATCCAAGGCCAAACTTATCAGAGGATAAATAATGACGTGGCCGTTGACCGAGTAGATGCCAACTACTGTCAGTTGTATTTCCTCGAGTCCGCAGAGGCCAACGCCCGCCGCGTTGGGATGGTTCTGCAGAGAAATCATCGTGAACTGTCCGTAGTTGTGATGGGACTATTGGACGGTTTTCTGCGGGACGTAAATCCGTACGCAATGGCTTTTAAGTAAGATATACATTTATTGTATTTATTAACATTAGGAATATGAATTGCCCCTTAGAGTAAATTTCTTTTACAGATACCTTTCTCAAAGTAGACAGAAAAAACAAAAAAAATTACACACTGTAACCAATAAACTAACTATGTTAACTGTCAAACTAGATATTACGTTGATATTAGACACTCACAGCTACCAATATACATACTGCAGTTATTACTTAATGTTGATTCAAAATAGTATACAAAGCAAAAAATTTTCTTACCTTTATTACTTAAATTATATTAAATATTATATGTATTTTATGTGTTTATTATAATTTTACTCTGCTACCAACAGAGTTATATGTACTTATGAATGGTATAGGTAACATTAAATATAACTTAGGGCTGGGACGTTTTTATATTTTATCTTATTATTAAAATTATTATTATTATATCATAATTATACCAAAATATATTACTAATTTAATGCTTGGATTTATATGAAGTATAGGTTTTATTGTTATTACCTAACCTATGTGGTCTCCTAAGCTTACTACACTTTACACACATTTATAATATATATATTTATTATTATGTATTATGTTAATTATACAATTATAGAGTTAAATGCAGTTAAATGGAGTCTGTCTAAGTATAAAAATATACATGTCTATATTTGTTCCAGGAACACGCGTGAGGTGTGGCTGGCAGAAGGAGACCTAGCCGACGCCGCTCCCGCAGGTGTGCGACCTAGGCCAGTGACGATGCATTTTGTCCGAGATGCGGCCCGGGACGACGGGCGAAACAACCTGCCTACCGCAAACGAAGTTGCGGCCGTGTTCGTAGGTGAAGGGGGTCGTCCGCCAAGAGACATTAATCTGGTCATCTACGATACGAATCCAATCAACCCGCAACACAGGATGCAAACCATACCAGCGGGTTAGTTAATAATTATTTACTATAAACACAATTTTTTACACAGCTGTCTCAAATTGTTCACTTATATTCACTATATTTATTGCACATTAATATCAACACCATCAAATAGAATCATAGTTTTTGTTGTACAGTAAAGCTGACACTACGATTTTAAATTTACATTAAGTATACACTACATTTTGGACATTATTTTGAAATATAATTACTTAATAACTAATTCGTTAGGTCAAAACCGACCTTAACCCGTTCACTTGTGCAGTAATACTTTACTAAATTACATCATTATACATTAAATACAGCGGGGATCAACATATAGTACTTATCACGTGTATCATCAATTATATCCTAAATTTGTTTTGTTTTTTTAATATATATAAACAATTTATTAAATAAAATAATATAAATGCAAGTACAGGATACTGAACAAGCTATTTAGCTACCATCTTTAAGTTGAAGGTATCGAGTTATTTCCTTAGAGAGATTACACAGCATATACAATTTACAGTTTTAAATCAAACATTATAACAATTTTTAACAAATGGACAGAAAAGTGCACAGATTATATTAAATATATAAAAATAGCGAATAATTAATTAAGATTAATAATAACAGTAATTAACATAAATAAGGTTTTTGATATTGATAAATAATTTGCATGTGATAATTATTAATATAATTATAAAAAGACTCGATACAATTATAACAAAAATGAGAAACTTATGTAATTGAGATAACAAATTAGTTATAAAAACATTAGATACCTCTTAAAATTAATTTCTAGATTATTGAAATAAGTTGGTCCTAAATAGTCTAGAAATATCTGACCAATACTGTTTTTTGAATAATTGATATTTAGGTTGCATCTTATAGATTCACGTTTAATTATGTATATCAAATTATATTGGTGGTTTTAGTGTGTTTTCAGAGGTACCAAGGTTTTGAGATTTATTTTTTACATACAATTAAAAAATTAATACATTAATAATAATTTTAATTTTTAATGGGACGGCTGTGCTTGTTTTTGTTGCATTAAATCATCAAATCGTGGGGTAAATTTTGATAGTGCGATTCTCATTTCCTTTTCGGTATTTAGTTTTCCTCTGTATTTACTTTTGATAACTGCTAAGGCCGAAAAACCCGTTTCACATAAGTATGAAGAAGCAAATGGAATTAAAGTCCTGATAGCCTTATTGGCTACGATCGGATATTGCTTCTTCATAGCTATCCAAAATTCTGGTAAAGATAATGATACAAATTTGGATTTTGATACTGAATCTGAGTACAAGTCTATCAGTTGTTCTTGTTCAGTAATTGTTAATTCTGACGGTAGATCAGTAGTAAAAGGATCTTTAATCCAATTTCGTTGTTGATCGTCCTCGATTTTATTCTTCCACAAGACTAATTTTCTTTTAAAAGAAGTAATTTTTTCAGTTAACTGCAAAATGTGGGTCTCATTACCTTGTAAAGATACATTTAATACATTGAGTTTTTCAAAAATATCACATAAGTATGATAATTTTATTAAAAAGACTTCATTTTCAAATTTTTCAAAATATTTTTTTTGTTCAAGAAGAAAACAATGTAGTTCTTTTCGAAGTTCAAATACTCTTTTCAACACGTTTCCTCGTGAAAGCCAACGGGAGTTGCAATAATACAAAAGTGAGGTATGCTCAGCTCCCATGTCTTCACACATTTTTTTAAAACACCGGGACTTTATAGGTCGAGTTTTGATGAAATTAACTATTTCAATAACAGACAGCAAGACTTCATTAAGACTTGGACTAATAATTTTTGAAGCGAGAGCTTCTCTGTGAATAATACAGTGCGTCCATACAGCGTTAGGGGCTTTTTTTTTAACGAGTGCTTGTAAACCATTATAACAACCTGCCATAGAGCGAGCTCCATCGGTGCAAACACCAAAACATCTGTCCCAAACAATGTTGTTTTCAATTATGAAAGAATCTAATATATTAAATAAATCTGCTGCTTTTGTTTCACCAACAATAGTTTTACAAAAAAGTAAATCTTCATGAAACACGTCATTTACTACGAACCTTACATAACAAATAAGATGGGCATCATTATGGCTGTCAGTTGCTTCATCCAGTTGAATGGCGAAGTCATTTCCTATTAGTTTTTCAATTAATTGATCATTGATGTCTTCAGCCATATCTTGTATTCTACGACTAATAGTATTATCTGATAATGGCACATTTTGAAGTTGTTTAGCAGCAGCATCCCCAATCATAATAGACACCATATCCATAGCGGCTGGTAAAATTAGATTTTCTGCGATAGTATGAGGTTTTTTACTCTTTGCTATTCGCCAAGCTACTTTATAGGAAGAAAGTAGTGCTTTAGAAGGAATTGTAGCTTGTTTTGTAAAACTATGTTTTTGTTGAGCCATAGCTTTTAATTTTGATACGAAATAATCACGTGGTTTGTTCACCAAATTTCCATGAACTGTCTCCAAATGGCGTTTCATTTTATTTGGAAGCATACTTTCTACAGCCATTACTTTCAAACAAACAACACACTGGGGATGTTCTACGTTTGCAACAACAGTGCTAGTAAATCCGAAATTCAAATAACTATCATCATATTTTCTGATTTTTTGTTTCTTTTCAATATTTGAAATTACTTCTGGATTATCACGTTTTCTACTAGAATTCAAAAACTTATCCATAGTTATAACTACTATTATTACAGAAAAAATACACAACAAATAACACAGAACAAAAAAAGATCGTAATAAATATCGGTCGATATACGTAGCCGTAGCGCATATAACACACTGAATACAAAACAGACAGGCGACAGCGGTGTGCGTTTTACAACTGATAGATTATATTAGAGGCAAATCATTAAGTACCTACCTAATTGTAAATAGTAATCGAAATATGCTATTACTCGATATCGCAAACACGGTTATCGACGGTTATCTCACACATGCAACATGTAATATGTATTGGTGCGCCGAAATTTTATTTTTAGTTTCTATTGCGAACGCGGCTCCCTTGATAATAACCGGCGACGCCCCTGGGAGCCGCGACGCACAGGTTGAAAACCCCTGCCATATTGTAAAATAGATTGATATAGTGTCAAGTAATAATAGTTTGTAAGCGCATATTAATATGTTCCATCTCAAATTGCAGTCTTAATATTAAACCTAATTATCTGACTTTTATCTCTTAACTTTAAAATAATATGCACTGTCAGTTTTATGACTATCATTTTATATTATTAGTTTCTGCTTAGAAAACTGAGTACAATTATAAATAGAAAACGCAACAAAAACAGTTTTTTCAGAATTAATAGTACATTTTACTTAGTTTTTACTTTTTTAAATTAAGGTTCTGAATGAATCTATTAAATTCTATTACTTTTACAATCTGAGGTAAAATTATTTTAATAAGCTTTACTGATATTTTGACAAATCCTGCAGCGGTCTCCTATTTTTTAGGATTATTATATTATTGTTCGCATCTCCGATAATAAGTGTCGTTCAAAGATTTATCAGTGATTAGAATGTTAGATAGACAGGCCAGGAATTCTATTCAGGACATAATTTAATCATAATAGATCAGGTATTGCTATTCGAGCTAGGGGACCTATGTATACATAAAATATTAGATAAAGTTAAATTAACAATATTAAATTCCTTACAACCATATTCATTATAGTAGTGATAGTATGACAATAAGTCGTGTTATGATTTGTATGTAGTGTACTATATAATTTATCAATAATCAAACATAATATAGTCACATTAATTCGGTGCTTAATTTCATGATTTGTTTGGACTTCATAACAGACATCAGTAGGATAAAAAAGAGATTTCTGGAACCACAACCTGCTGGCACAACCCTATACCTGATGGCACAACCCGTGAAGCCCGTTGCACAACCCGCATACATCTACTATACACCTCTGCACGACCCATGGGTTGAGCAGATTTATCACATACGTACATGACATTCCCCCCGCTACCCCGCTCTTCGTATACCCCCCCCCCCACCATCAATCACGCACTTGTACGATATTCCCCCCGCCACTCTTCCCTATCAATTAACCGCGGAAAATAATTTAAAAATTTTTTCGCCGAACCGGGATTCGAACTCGAAGCGTTCGCTTCCCATACGACAATCACGCCGCTGCGCAACTTACTCGCTTATGATTACGAGGTATATTCTATCTCATTTAACTGGTGTTTACGACAATCGTTCACATACGTACGAGATGTATAATTTCCCCCCACCACCACCACAACCACTATACCTTACAAAGGGCCTCCGCGAACGCGCGCGAGCCCGCCACCGCGTTATCATACCTATGTTATCAGTTATCAAATCTATAAATGCCTACATACGCACTTACGTACAGACACACATACATACATACACACACGTTATACATCTCAAACAAACACACATTCAAATATATTATAATATAATAATATACATAGGTACTTACATATATCTAAACAATTATACACACATCATTATCACAAACCCCTGAACATATTATTATACAATTTATACACATATAAATATGATATAACCATACACATACAAACTATAATATACTATTAAACATTATACAGTACTCTTCAGTTTGAAAGCAATTACAAACTATGTAAGCAATTACAATCCAAAAAAATTGACTTAGTAGAAGCAGTTTGCCTTGCCGAGGATATAATTTCAGAACTTAAGAATATTAGGATTAATATTGAACAAGAATTTAATAATATATTCTTAATGGCAGAGGTAATCAAAGTCAATTAATAAATTTTATATTTAATTTTTATCAAACAATTTCTAAACACAATATAATGTAATTTAGGAAATGGCTAAAGTTATCAGCTTAAATCTATCGGTGAAAAGAATTACAAAAAGACAAACCAATCGTGCAAATCCTTTTACAGATTCTGATAATAATAAAATATCAGACATAAATGTTGAACATTATTATCGAACTACAATATTTATTCCATATTTGGATTTCTTTATTGTACAATTAGAAGAAAGATTTACTGCACACAAAACAATTTTTAAAGGTTTTTCTTTTTAACTAATATTTAGTACTAATTATAATTTTTACTAATTTATAAATTTAAATAGGATTTGAGACTATTTTTTCAAAAAATCAGTTCTTAAATGCAAGTGAAATTGAATCCTTTAAAAATCTGGCAGAGTTTTATTCACCGCATGTAAATAAAGACAACAGTTTGGCTGAACTGAAAATATGGCGAACAAAGATATTGGACAATTCTGAAGTCATTAAAACTGGCCTAGATGCTCTTCAACTCTGCAGTTCCTCTATTTATACAAATTTGAATAAGTTACTAAAAATTTTATGTGTCCTACCCGTTTCAACATCCACCCCAGAAAGAACGTTTTCAACATTAAAGAGGGTGAAGACATACACTAGAAACTCAATGCTTGAAGTACAATACTCTTTAACTTATTACTTTAACCGACATTCAATATTTACTTGCATTTTATTTTAGGACCGTTTGAATGGATTAACGTTGTTGGCAGTACATAAAGATATTAGCATTACTCCAGATGAAGTCTTGGATGAAATGTCTATGAAGCCAAGAAAACTTGAACTTATACTTTAGGTCTTTAGATCTATACTTTTTTATGTCCGATTATATAAAATAAAATATTTTATAAAATGTTAATTTTGAGTATGTTTAGCTCTATATCTAGTATTATATCATAATATAATATATATCAACCTACTTCTAAAATATCAATATATAAGAACATTTTGTGTATATGACAATAAACAAAACAAGATACAGTTTATCCCCCCCCCCCCCCATTAGAAAAACCTGAGCACGCCCCTGACGATACGTATATATTAAAAATCTCGCAAAAATGTATAATTTCAACTGTCTACAATGCTGATATAAATATAGCTTTTATTGTATTCGACTTTACTCTAAATAATTGATAGGTACACATATTTGTATAATAATATCATATTTTCAATGAAAATATATACAAACTTCATATTCGTATTAAAAAATCATATTAGATGCATCCACGTGAGAAATATTATATTTCTGTAGTTCTCATAAACATCAGCATATTTATACCTCAAATATAAACTATTTTCATACTAAATCCATATACAAATATCGTAATTTTATTAAAAACACATATAGTTATTATCATTATCATCATAAACCGTTATACATAATATTATGATTTCATACGTTAACTGTTTAACTCAAGATACATTAAAGATCATCCAATTCATAATTAACATCCGTACGGTTCGAATTCAGAAATCACAATCACTCGCATACGTGCACGACTATATTTCCCCCTCCACCCCTCCACTAGGTTAGGTTAGTTTCCTGTAGGTTAGACGAAAAAAAAAACGAAAAAAAAAAAAAAAAAAAAAAAATACAAAAATTAAATTAAAGATTACTTCATCTACACTCTGTGAACGATGAAGTAATGAGTCATAGTGGATCATGACCTTTAATACGATTAAAGATTACTTCATCTACACTCTGTGAAGAATGAAGTAAAGAGTCATAATGGATCATGACCTTTAATTTAATTTTTGTATTTTTTTTTTTAGTCTAACCTACAATTACATATAGTTATATGTAATTATTAAGATTTTCGATATTTTAGACATGTCCTTGACATAGAAATTATATTTGTATAAGATTTTATCGACATTAATATACATAATATAATAATTTGGGAGAAATTAAGATATTTTTATCAATTTTCACTAGAAAAAAAAATATATATATATATTTCCAAGCTTGTGAAGGTAATACACAAGCGATTTCATGATTATTTTACAAAGTAAGCATATAGAATACCTAATACATGAAAAGTATCAGTGATAAGCATCCATGTAGTATAGATATAACTGTATAAGTAATAATAAACTCCTATTATTTTGTATAAAATAAATGCTGGGCCATCTGTGTAAGATATGCGTTAAAAATAATTGAAATATATATGGTTTACTATATGATATCATAAGTGAAAGATTATCACAGCTTGACGTAGGTACATTTTATTTTGTTTTTGCTAATATGTGATGAAAATAACTATATAATATTATCTTTCTTATTATCGAATACCATGGAATTTAAATATGATTTTGTAGGTATTATATTGCATTTAATTGTAGTATTAGTATGCACAGCGACGTTGTGATATATTTCATGTATCTACTGTAAATATATAATAATTAATATATGTTTAAGAATTCAGGTATTAAATAAAATAGGTATATATCGAAAGTATTTTATATAAATTATTATATGAAATAATCAATCGCGTCTATATGTATGCACGAATGCTGTTTAAGTAAATATGTATGCAAATGTATGTACGTGTGTATGTGTGTGTATGTATGTATGTATGTATTAACTATTATATTATAGTGCAACGATATGTTTCGGATGTTGAGACTTGTAATAATGACTCGTTATAGTGATGGTCATGCATTTAGATACATTTAATAACTAAACTGTATATATGCCTTTGATGGTAATAAACTAGACATGGGTATGATATTTTTTATAATATTACATATTATTTAATGAAATTATGATATTTTTGCCCATTTTTTACTAAAATATTATGATGTTTCCATAATATGCTTTATTGCAATTTTGATATTTTTACTTATTTTAGCAAGATTTCTGTATTTACACACAGACAGCTATGTTTTTTTTTTTTTTTTTATCAAAATCAGTACATTTTAATGTATATTCACATTGTTGAGTATATTTTTAGGTTTCTGCATAAATTCTACCTACGTATTTAACGAAAAAATGAGTAAATTATAATATATGATCAGGTACTATATTGCATTTAATTGTTGTATATTGGATATCGTTACATCAGTATCCATGGCGACGTTGTGATATATTTCATGTACCTATCTAATGTAAATATATAATAATTAATATATGTTAAAGAATCCAGGTATTGAATAAATTATATACCGAAAATATTTTATGTGAATTATTATTTGAAATAATCGAGTCTATGTATGTATGTATGTATGTATGTATGTATGTATGTATGTATGTATGTATGCATGTATGAATACTGTTTAAATATACAAGAATATCAAATATGTAAGGATATAGGTACACAAGTGTGTGCTTACTATGTAAGTAATATATGTGTATGCCTATATTATGTAGATGACTTATTGATGTGTACCTATATATATATATGAATGTTTATATGTATATATAGTTATGTTAACTATAAAATATGTTTAGGCGTTTGTAATATGGAATATGTATATATGATTTAATGTGGGTTTTCATAATATCATACTAGGTATCGCGTATTCATGTAGGTAACTATAGAACTAAGTGATGGGTTGATAATAGTTTTTAGTATTATTTTTTTTTTACTTATTGTATAATTGTATAATTCTCACTACATTTGACGAATAATAATAACAATAATAACAGTTAAAGAAATTTATTTTTTCTCGTATATACCTATAATCCATGTATGTATATATAAGCTATGATTTTAGTCTAATGTAATCTCATACAATATTTCAATGTATGTATGATTGATTAAAAATATAAGTATCTGTAATATTATTCAGGATAGGTTAGCCTGATAGTATTGTGTATATAAACATACAATAACAAGAATGTATGTATGTTCCCACATGTATGCACATTGTAGCATGAGCCTGTATGGAAAATGACTAATAATATGAAAATTTTTAATTGTTAAATTGATAAAGATGTTGGTAAGATAGGTACTACAGATGTGACGTTAATTATTGTATATTTCTAAATTTAGGTAATAAACCGCATAAAGTATCTGCTGAAATGAGAGATATTGTTAATAGTTCTTAATTTTCCGATATTGTAACTTATACAATAATATATGGCGGTGGTGTTATATGCCTGTGTGTATGCACACGGTAAAATAAAAATATTATACAAGTGATATGACTGTTGTACGTATGTGCTGATAAAATATACGCATCGGCCACTTGAGTGATATGTAAGTTGTTGATGTGCAAGCACACATGCGTTTTCTCATATGTAAGCGTGAAAAAATATGTTTTCGAGAGTGTTTCGTTGGTGGTGACTGTGACTGGTAATGGTGTGTGTGTTTTTCCCGTGTACGTGCATGAATTAATATATATATATGTCGGTCAGGTTATTGATAATATGTAAGTTGTTGTATGCGCGTTCGTGTATGTGTTTTCTCATGCACAGGCATGAAAAATATAGAACACGAGATCAGAGGATCAAGGGATCAAGAATAAGTGATAGGTAATGATTAAGGATTAGTGATCAAGAGGGGTATATGTGTAATAATAATATGGTAGGTGTGATACATAATGTAAAAAATAAATATTACACAAGTGATATGGCTTTTACATGTATGTTTTTCTCATTCGTTCTTAAAATATATCAATTGTTGATTAACAATAGTTAAGGTTTTATTAGCATACAAACATGTAGATGCATGACTAGCCTTGATGAATGTTGTTTTTCTCAGATGTATTACATAACAATTGATCAAGACGTTGTTCGATACATAATGTATCCGTTGGTTCGAAAGTATAAAGGAGATATGAAAATTAATATACCGTTGGATATATAATATGGATGAGGCATCATATACGTTTTTATATATTATTACCTAGAAGATGACGAAATACCGAGAAATATTTGTTACTCAGATATTGATACAATTTTATAATCCATTTAATGGATAAGTAAGAACCTTGTAAATATTTATTGTAAACCTTAATATTATTTTAATAATTGAAAATACTTTTTATATATCGTGTCTTTTTGTTTCATATAAATTATTTAATTTCCTATAAATATTAGAATAATCTACGTCTCACATTGCGTATGTGCTGGTGCGGGGTGTTTGGCGAATGTTGATTGAGACGGCTGTGGTATAACCTTATGTTTAGTGACCATTTAGTGACCAAACTATATACTCAAAGACGACGTCCAAGACCCTCAGAGTCGATATCCTCTATTCTCCTTAGTCAGTATACCTACTAGTTACACAAATTCATAATATTGTGTGTCATAAATATATAATTTTGTGTATGTTGTCGAGTAATCCTTTGAGCTGTATAAAATAGTTAGATATATGTATTTTAATAGGAATTACAATTTTGTAGTCGTAATTGACGAGGGATGGCGGGGGTGAAAATACTTTCTAGGGTGGATGGATTGGAATGTTTAAATGCATCTACGTAATTGCGACTATGTTTTTTGTAAGTATGACTTTTGTGTCTTAATATATTGATATGTACCTAAGCTATATAATATGTTTGGTTGTGTGCGTGTTTGTGATGTTGTATGTGTGAATATATGTACATAAACTAAATATATATGAATACTGCATATACATATATATTATAATATGTTTGGGTGTTTGTGATACCTGATGAATGTGTGTATGTATGTATATAATATGCGACTATGTAAGTATCTAAATATGTATGAACTATCCTATGGGTATATGAGTGTAAGTGTGTTGTGCTAGAGAAATGTGTGAATGAAACTCATCATCATCTGTAAACGATTAAACGATTGACCATATATACATATATATATATATTATAATTAATATTTCCGTATGTTGTCGGGGAGAGGAATGTGTGAATGCAAGCGAATGTACCTATATTCCGGCGTGTATATTTTGAAAATAAATATTTTTACAAGTTTATGTCTATGTGTGTGTGTGTGTTTGAGATTTATTCTCATGTATAACGAAGGACTGGGTGGCTTGTTTGCATACTATATGGAATACTGGAATCGTGTGTGTGTGTGTGTGTGTATGTGATGTGATGTGATATGAATGTATGTATTTATGCATGCATGCGTGTACCTATGTATGATAAGGTATATAATATATATGTTGAGCTTGTGTGTGTTGTAAATATTATTATATAAGTTCAGAATGAAAACTGATGAGTACTGTATAGTGTGTAATACCATATTATAGTTTGTATGTGTATGGTTATATCATATTTATATGTGTATAAATTGTATAATAATATGTTCAGGGGTTTGTGATAATGATGTGTGTATAATTGTTTAGATATATGTAAGTACCTATGTATATTATTATATTATAATATATTTGAATGTGTGTTTGTTTGAGATGTATAACGTGTGTGTATGTATGTATGTGTGTCTGTACGTAAGTGCGTATGTAGGCATTTATAGATGTGATAACTGATAACATAGGTATGATAACGCGGTGGCGGGCTCGCGCGCGTTCGCGGCGGCCCTTTGTAAGGTATAGTGGTTGTGGTGGTGGTGGGGGAAATTATACTTTCGTACGTATGTGAACGATTGTCGTAAACACCAGTTAAATGAGATAGAATATACATTGTAATCTTAAGCGAGTAAGTTGCCCAGTGGGGTGGTTGTGGTATGGGGAGCGACTTGTTCGAGTTCGAATCCCGGTTCGGCGAAAAAATTTTTAAATTATTTTCCGCGGTTAATTGATAGGGAAGAGTGACGGGGGGAATATCGTACAAATGCGTGATTGAAGGGGGGGGTTATACGAAGAGCGGGGTAGCGGGGGGAATCTCCTGTACGTATGTGATATGGGTTGTGCAGAGGTGTATAGATGTATATGGGTTGTGCAACGGGCTTCACGGGTTGTGCCATCAGGTATAGGGTTGTGCCAGCAGGTTGAGGTTCCAGAACTCTCTTTTTTATCCTACTGCCGGGTCATGTCGTTAGGTATGCAATCCGACTGCGTCGAATCGCGGACACCGTTCATTACTGTCGCCAAAAACGCGAAATTAAGTAATAAATTACGTGAAAAAATTGTAAAACATTTCGGGCGTCCATGCAAGTCATATAGCCGTCGTATTTTTTTGAGTGTCTAGCAGGTCAGTCACCTCGAATGACGTTCGCCGTAGTAATAAGGGTAGGCAATCCGACTTCGTCGGATAGCGGACAATGTGCGACGGCCGGGGAACTTCGTCAGGTATGCAATCCGACTGCGTCGAATCGCGGACAACGTTCATTACTGTCACCGAAAACGGAAAAATTAATTACGTGAAATAAAATTCAAAACATTTCGGGCTTCTATGCAAATCATATAGCAATCGTCTTTTAAGGGTGTCTAGTAGGTCAGTCACCTCAGTGGTCCGGGTAGGCAATCCGACTTCGTCGGATAGCGGACAATGTGCGACGGCTGGGTAACTTCGTCAGGTATGCAATCCGACTGCGTCGAATCGCGGACAACGTTCATTACTGTCACCGAAGACACAAAATTAAGTAATAAATTCAAAACATTTTGGTCGCATATATTCAAGCCTGTATAAGATAGTAATAGCGACACGACGGCGGAGCTCTCCGCGATGTCAATCGGCCCCCGGGACTCGTCGCGAACGAAGCGCGGCCGCGAGCAGTCTATACATCTATATATATTTTTTTTTATAGGAGGGAACGCGAATAAGGTTTCAACGGAACTGTACGGAGTTCGAAAAGGAGGTAAATTTCGAATTTTGAAAAAATATTGAAATTTTTGTTAATTACGAATAATATAGGCGGAAGTAATAGCAAAAGTAAATAACGGAAAAAAAAATACGGATTATCACGGCCGCCGCAAATTAACGACAATCCCGGCGGCCGGCATCGAAACCGCGACCCGCAAGTCATCCGCACATACGCCTAAACCTACCTACCTACCTATCGAGTTGAAAACTGATGTCAAATCTATGACTCTTAAACCGTAATGCTCAAAAGAATCTAACCCTCCGACGCATATATTCAAGCCTGTATATAGTAATAACGACTTGACGCCGCTAAATTAATTATTGTTGTTTATTTACTAAACGTACCTATACATAAGCAATATCAAACAGTATAGGCATATCATTATACAATTTAACTACCAGATTTTACTGAAATATACCTATGAAGATCTATTTGTTTATTAATATTGTACTATATGGTATCTGCAGCATTATAATTTTTAATTTCCTCAACCAATCAAGTCCCCTAAAAACTGTAATGAATTAAGTGGGTACTATATAGTTATATTGTACTATTGTCTATTCAAGTAAAGAACCATATAATGCAGCCCTTGTTAAATAATATAGGCGGGTCGCTCAATAAATGTGTAGATAATAAAATAGTATTAATTAAATATTAATTATTAAATAGTTTAATACTATAGTGATATCATAATACAATTTAACTGCCAGAATTTAATTAAATACATAATAAGTTATATTTTGTCTATTAATATACATAATTTGACTCACCTAAAAACTGAAATATTTTATTATATATTTAATATTTAACCACATAATCGTTTGACATGGGCTCAAAACCTACCCATATAGTATAGTCATATCAATATATCATAATACATTACCTCAACCAATTAACTCACTTGAACTGTAATATATTTAGCACAACATAGTATACATGTACATTAGTTATGTTACTATTATCTATTCGAGTAATTAATTTATTATGTATTAAATAGTTGATTTCATATAATACTCATTATTAAACCTACCTATATAAGTTGTTTCAAATAGTATATAGTCATATAATCATACAATTTAATTTCCAGACTTTAATTAAATACATACATTTTTATTTTCTTTATTAATATTGTATTATTTAAAATCTGTATCATCATTTGTATGCTACAACAAATTTGACTCACCAAAAATCTGTAATGAATGAAGTGGGTACTACATAGTTTACATAGAATTTATAATTAGCAAATTATATTACCTTAAACAATCAACTGCCCTAAAAACTGTAATATATTTAGTACTACCTACATAGTATACAATGTAGGTAAATTATATTACTATTGTCTAATTCAAGTATAAAAGAACCGTCCCATATATTCCATAAGTTATATTTTGTTATTGTATTGGTTATTGGTTTTGTATGCTACACTAAATTTATGATTACCAAATCTCACTCACCTAAAAACTGTAATATATTAAGTACCTACTGCATAGTATAGGTTTACATATTTAATATTTAACCACATAATCGAGCCCAATAAATATTGCTCAATAAATGTAGACAATAAAAGCAATAGCTGAGTATATCAATTTGTTATTTACCTTTAAATTAACTGTTTAATAATTTGATTTTATGCTCTTTACTATGTAGTAGGTACCTACAGAATATATTGCAGTTTTTAGGTGAGTCAGAACTGGTAATAATTAATTTAAAGTTAAATTGTATAATGATATGGCTATACTATTTATATTACTTATGTAGGTAGGTATTGTGTATTTAATCATGAGCATAAAATCAAATTAATAAATAGATAATTAAAAGGTAAATAATAAATTACAGTTTTTAGGTGAGTCAAATTTGGTAAACAAAAATTTAGTGTGCCATACAAAATATACCTACCCGTAGTATAGTCATATCGACCAATCGATTAATAATAATATATGTATTGTAATACACTCTGCGTTAAGTATTCGAACGTTTCCGTCACATCCATCGTCAACTCGAGCTAGGATATTATTATATAATTCAACTAACACAACCACCGTATCAACTCTTAACATTTAGGCGTTTATTTATTAAGTATGCATGTACCTACAGTACCTTCTGTGGCTATATCGTGTATCAAATATATCACGGCGTCACCGAGACCGAGTAGGCAAAAGTCTACAAAATATAAAATCGAACGCTTCGACGCATATATATATGCCTGTACTTAATAATAACGACGCCGTCCGATCATAGGCGCAACTAGGTGGGGGCTTGGGGGGGCTAAGCCCCCCTAAATATTTTCATAGCCCCTCTGATAAAAAAAATTTTGAATCTCAGGATTTTGTAATTTTTGTGATAAAATGTATTAAATTTTATCATCTATGTCTATAATCTCAATATTTAAACAAAATAATTATTAAGTTTGAAAATTATTTGTTATTCAGTGTAACTATAAAAAGTGTATAACAGGGTTTTTCCACATGACTTTGTATTTTCGTCAACAGCTCTATCAGCTGCTAACATTTGAGTATCTCATGAACCATTATATTGTTGTACACTTGTACAATGTACAGTTTTACAACACGTGAACACGGTGACCGACGCCCGTAGCCTGTTGCCCGTATTATATATTTTATTTTATCAGAAATCAATCGTATTATATTTTATTCATTAACAACCTCGTGGGACGTGAATCTTTTAAAAGTGTGAATTCTTATTATTTTAACGCTTATTACAAATAAATATTTTTTTTTACTTTTTATTCTATTTATTTAATATGGAAAAACGTGACATTTTTAACATTTTCAAATTCAATAAGTCTAAATCTAACACTCCGACAACGGCGACAAGTACACCAGAAAATGATCAAAATATTGATAATCCTACAACATCAAGTGCTTTTAACGACATTATTTTAATTTCGGAGACTGCAGATAATTCTAGTGCTGATATTCACAACAATGTAGCTTATTCCGGAGACACATTTAATGATGATCTAGGTGATTTAGTATCTGGACCAAATAGACCAATACAAAAGGTAAATATTAAATTACATTTGGTACTTAGTAGTTAGTACAAACATTAGGTACAATTGCTTATAACTATTATTTATTAATTTAAAAATTATAACAGTGCTGCAATGAGTAATGACTAATGACTAATTATCATATTTGAATTTTTCATAAGTATATTGAATTTTAATATCGTTTATTATGGCTTTTGCTTTGCTTAGGAATATCCAAAATCAAAATTTGGTTCACAAAATCGCGCATTTTCATCTTCTTATTATGCTAATTTTGAGTGGTTAGAGTATAGTATCAAGAAAAATGCTGTATTTTGTTATGCTTGCCGCATGTTTGCAAACAATTTTGGTTATACTGAAGATACATTTATCAAAACTGGGTTTAATAATTGGAAAAAAGCAAGTTCTTCTAATTCATAATCTTATACCTATTACTCAGTAATTAGATATGTCATATGTGACATCTATTACAATCATTTTATTTTTTTAATTAAAACAATTTACAGATATCTTCAAAATTAGCGTCTCATGCTGGTACTAAAATACATGTACAAAGTACTGTAAGATTGTCTGAATATGTATTCAGTAAAAAGTCAGGGTCTGTTTTATCAAAAATGTGTACAGCCAATAAAGTTTTAATAGAAAAAAATAGAAAATATGTATCTCAGTTAATAGATATAGTTTTATACCTGAGCAAACAAGGAATTGCATTTAGAGGTCACGAAGAATCATTTAAATCAACAAATAAAGGTTATACATTTGAATACTTCTCACTTTTAAATTAAATTACTTGAAAATATTACTTAGTTAAAATAAAAATTTTATAATATCTCAATTTATTTATGTAACCTACTTCTTTAGGAAATTTTAAAGAAATGTGTGAACTATTTGCCAAACACCTTCCAAGTTTCAACGAAATACATGAGAGAAAAATAAACTTAACTAGTTGGCAAATTCAAGAAGATATAATTGACATCTGTGCAAACTTAGTAAACAAAGAAATATTTAAACAGATAACGGAAACGGGTTTTTTTGCAATAATGTGTGATGAAGCAAGGTATGCTAATAATTACCTACTAACAACTCTATGTAACAGGTACTTCTTGAAAACTTTATATAATTTATCAATGTTCATATTTTTTTTAAACATAGATGTTTTAAAGAAGAGCAGCTTTCAATTTGTGTGAGATATTCAGTTAAATTTCAAGTTTTTGAACGCTTTTTGGGACTTGTAAATGTATCAACTGGGCAAGACGCTAGTCACATAGTTTCAGCCATATTTTATTTTTTTGAAAAGCATAAAGTTGATATGAATGCTGTTAAGATTATTGCACAGTCATATGATGGTGCAAGTGTCATGTCAGGGCATCTTAATGGAGTCCAATCAAAAATTAAAGACTTTTATCCATGTGCTATTTACACCCACTGCATGGCACACCGACTAAACTTAATTGTTGTTGATACGTGTAAAAATATTAAGGTAAGCCTATGATACTTAAATTTATAAATATTATTAATTTTAAACTACATAGATGATAGATTGTCATTGTTTCTTAGGGAGCTCGTACAATATTTAACGTACTTGAAGCTGTATATGTCCATTTTTCAAGACCTTTAAATAATTCAAAGTTATGTGACATTCAATCTAAATTAGGTTTAAAAAAAGGCAATATGTTAAGAGTATGCGATACTAGATGGGTTTGCAGGTACAAAAATTGCGAGGCTATGTTAAATAATTTTAATGCAAATGTTAAATACCTTGAAAATGAAATTGATGAACAATCTGATAAAGATATTGCTCAAGCTATTGGTAATAAATTAATAACATAATAACTGTTCAATTTAATAATTATAAAATAATTTAAATTTTTTAGGCATATTAAGTTCTATACAGAAATGTGAATTCATTATTTTTCTTATTATTCTTAAAGATGTATTGAGTATAATGAACATATTAAGTAATAGTTTACAAAGTAAAACAGCAACACTTGGTAAATCTAAAAATATTATTGAGTCCGTTATAAAAACATTTGAAACATCAAGAACAGATGAGGAATTCCATAATGTTTGGAAAAAAATAGTTAATTTTGCTGATGAAAATAATATTAACTTACAAATTCCAACTATGGGTAATTATATTTGTATATTAAATAATGTTTATTTTAAAAGTAATTCAATTTATATTTCTGTTTAAATTTTTAATAAAAGGATCCAAACGTCAAAGAAGAGAAACTCAAAATCTTCATGATTATGTGGTGTTTGTAACTACTGGAGCAGAAAATGAAGTAGTAGATTCAAACACTACGGTTGAAATATACTGGCAAAGAGTAGCCTACATGCCTATTATTGATTCTATTGTAAGACATCTCAAGTATAGATTCTCCAAAGAGAGTTTACTTATGGCAAGCTCTGTTGAAAGTTTTATTAAAATGGATTTTGTTGAAAGTTCATATTTTATAAATCATTACAAGGTTAATATTACATTTTTTGATAATATTTTTTTCTAAATAATTTTATTGTGATTTTAATTGTTTTAGGATGTTTTAATGATAGATATTCATGCTTTAAAATCAGAAATGAATGTAGCAAGAAATTGCATGATTACCATAAAACCGGATTTTGATATTAATGACATTAGCAAAGTGATCGAAAAACATGTTTATCCCAATCTTTATAAGTTACTGCAAGTAGCAATAAGTATTCCAATAAGCTCAGCCACTTGCGAACGATCGTTTTCTTCCATGAGGCGTATCAAAAATTGGTTACGAACCAGTATGCTTCAAGACCGTTTCTCTAATTTGGCAGTTCTGAATATTGAGAGAGATATTGTTAACTCATTGAATAATGAAGACGTTTTAGATATGTATTGTATTAAAGACAGAAAATTTGTATTAAAATAAAAATAAAACTAGAGTCGAATTTGTACACCTATATGTATTATTAACGTAAATTATGGTGAATACGGGGGTGTGGGGGGCGTAGCCCCCGCGGGTCTGTGTTGTCTTGGTACTTTTAGCCCCCCCAAAATATAAGCTCTAGTTGCGCCTATGCGTCCGATATCGCTGTTCGTGAACGAAGTACAGCCGCAGGTGGTCAATAAATTTAGAGGGGAACGCGATTAAGTCATCAAGAGGAAGGTCCGACGTCTTCGAAAGGGGTAAAACTCGAATTTTGAAAAAAAAGGTAAAATTTTCGTTCAATACGAATAATATGATAAGGCGAAAGTGATAGCAAAAAGAAAATGACAAAAAAAAAACGCAGAAAAAAATTCCGAATTAACACGGCCGCCGCAAATTACATTCAATCCCGGCGGCCGGCATCGAAACCACGACCCCGGGTCATCCGCACCAACGACTTGCCTACCTACCTACTGAGTTGAAAACTGGAGTCGAATCTATGACTCTTAACCCTTTGCCGACCAACGGGACTTTTAAGTCCTCTGTATATTTTATCCATTTAAACATAGGTAAAATAAATAAAGTACCATCTGACCACAGGGACTTCTATGTCACATAATTTTTATATGATTACATTCCCGATAAATTTCTGTTAAATCAATAGATAGCGTTAAATATATCATTTAATAAAATAAATATTGTTTAGCACGTACAATAAATTTCGATATTTATATAAATAGCCTCAACGCTAACCAGTATAGATAAGCATTGGGTTTTGTTATTGTTATTTTCGTGATATTCCTGAGAAACTGAATGTATTGTTGAATAATACTATTATTGTATATTACTATGTGTTTATTGACAATAATCACTACGGACTTTGAAGTCCCTATGGTCTATTGTGACACTTTTGTAGTTGACGAATATTGTTGTATAGTGACGCACTCGCGCTCCAAGCTTATAGTTAATATTTTATTCTTTACGCTTTTGAGTGTTGAATTTGCTCACTCGTTATTGTTTACTCGTTTACTTATCATTTGTGAAATGAATAAATTTTCAAAATTAAATGATCTTGAGATCGAAAGTATTTTAATTGAGATTCCTGGCGACGATGGTGGTCTAACTGATCTAGAATACGATAGCGACGATGAGTATTTGGTTGAAAGAAACAATTATTTAGACTTATTAGATTCAACCACAACCATTCAAACTTCTGTACTAAATATAATGGGTATGTAGTCTATAAAAACTATTTTATTATTTTTTTGATTTATATTTATTTTATAAATA
The DNA here is from genome assembly GCF_019925205.1 of Metopolophium dirhodum. NCBI lineage: Eukaryota > Metazoa > Arthropoda > Insecta > Hemiptera > Aphididae > Metopolophium > Metopolophium dirhodum. The sequence continues at coordinate 142,652,861 of NC_083560.1, forward strand.
TAATATAATATATTCTTGTATAGATCTTCCTATAGAATTTTCCGAAGAATCTGAATGCATTGCAGGGCCATCTAATGCTATGCCAATGCATACTCCTATTTTTGAAGATGATCATGTTGATGACACTTCTGAAGAGACTGACACTCATAAATATAGGAAGAAAAAAAAAATAACTAATAAAAAGAACAAAAGTTCTGAAAGTGATATGGGGTGGAAAAAAAAATTGGATCACTATGTCGACGTTCCAGATTATAATGATTTTGAAGGTATTTATTATATTACTTTTATCTCCATAATTTAATTTAATTGTAGATGGTACATTATAGGTACTTATGTTTATTATAAAGGTATCTAAATTTTTTTAGTATAGCAGAAAATTAAAAAAACAAAACACTAGCTATTTTAGGTAGGTATTTATAAAATATACATTATAAATATTAATGTTATATACCTGAATTACTTTGAAAAAAAATCAAAATATACTTTACCTACATAGTAGGTGTAACATCATGTTACATGTATATTATCTATTTTGTACAAGGTAATATAAATACATAACTAACAATAATTGTAATGTCTTTATATCTGAATACCTTATTTAATTTTCTACTAATTTAGTACTAAAAAATATAAATAAGAATAACTTATATTATACATATTTATTTATATATGGTATAATTTAAAAGTATAATTTTATTTGTTATATAGGACCTATACATGGATTGTTTATCAACTGCTTAAGTACAACTGATGTATTTCTTCAAGTATGTGGCCCTATCTTAGAGAATATCTGTGCTCAATCCAATTTGTATGCCACTCAACGAGGGAAAACATTAAACCTTAGAATTGAAGAATTGAAAGCTTTTATTGGTATTAATTTTGTTATGGGATATAATAGTTTGCCATCTTGGAAAGATTATTGGTCAACAAGTAATGATTTAGGTGTAAAAATAATTTCTGATGCTATGAGTCGAAAGCGATTTGATGATATTTTGTGTTTTCTACATATTAATGATAATGATGCTAAGACTACTGATAATAAAGATAAGCTTTATAAACTAAGACCACTCCTTGATTCTATCAATAGTAGATTCCCTGAATTATATAAAGTAACTAGAGAAGTGAGTGTGGATGAATCTATGGTTTTATTCAAAGGGCGTAGCTCAATAAAGCAATATAATCCAATGAAACCGATAAAAAGGGGTTATAAGATATGGTGTTTGGGAGATCAAAATGGATATATTAGTAAGTTCTCGGTTTATCAAGGGAAAGAGGAAGTAATTGATGACTTTGTTGATTTTGGTTTGGGTGAGAGAGTAGTTTTAAACTTAACAAAACCTTATTGGAATAAAGGCATGAAGGTATTTTTTGATAATTATTTTACATCTATAAGTCTTTTAGAAAAATTAAAGTTAGAAAACACCTTTGCATGTGGTACAATACGATCTAATAGAAAGGGCATTCCTCCTCTTGCTCAGGATAAAACTTTAGATAGAGGCATGTATGATTTTAAGACATCCCGTTTAGGTATTACTGTTTATAAGTGGAAAGATAACAGAATTGTACACTTGGCATCTAATTTCCATGGTGTTGAAGAAAATAGTGTATTGCGAACTGAACATGATGGAACAAAAAAAAACATAAAATGTCCTACTATAGTTAACGATTATAATAAGTACATGGGTGGGGTAGACAAAGCAGATCAATTAAGAGCTCTTTATAATGTTAATAGGAAATCAAAAAAATGGTGGCATAGATTGTTCTGGGGTGTTATTGATATAATATTTGTAAATTCATTTGTAATTAATAATAAACTTAATGATACCAAATTAAGTGTTCTACAATTTCGAAGAGCAGTAGCCCAGGGACTAATTACACAGGGTAAATGTGGCCTAAAAAGAAAAACAGACACATCTCCAGGAACTTCAAAAGGTAGACCATGTTTACAACCAAGAAGGGGTAAACAGTTATTTTCTACACCTTCAGATGTGAGGTTAGGGAACTTAGGAGCCCACTGGTTAGAATTTAGTAAGACAAGAGGTAGATGTGAAGTGTGCAGTAAAAAAAATGTAGAATCTAAACCATATACTAAATGTTCAACTTGGAATGTGTTTTTATGTATAAACGAAAAGAAACCTTGTTTTAATGAATATCATTCAAAATAATGTGTTAATATTTTTACTATAATAATTGTTATTTTTTTGTATTATTACTATTATATTATATTAGGCTTTATTTATGTTTATAACTATGTTTTACATTTGGCAATAAATAAATTATAAAAATCTTATTATATTATAAATTATGAATTATACATTTTCAATATTGAAAATTTTACCACTCCATGTTCTAACTACAGTGTACAATATAAAAAAATTGACCATTCAGTTTTTAATACTATAACTATTTCTTTTGAGTTTATATTGTTGTTAATTTAAATCATAAACTATATCCATATTTTACATGGTCATTGTATTTTTAATTAGTTAATTGATTTATCTTAAACTAATTATGACTTATTTATTATTGGATATAAGAAAATAGTAGAGTCGTAACGGACCATAGGGACTTTAAAGTATGTTCTCTAAATTACCAATGGGACTTATTAGTCCCAGTCCTTAAAAATATATTAAAAAACCTCTAATTTAAAACTTCATGATTTTAAAATTAATCAAATAAATAATAAATTAAAATGCTGAAAAAAAAATCAAATTTCTATCAGAATTTATTGTTGGTCTACAAAGGGTTAAGCCGTTTCGACGTCCCGGCGAATTGCGAACGCGGTCTCGACGTCCGCAGAGGGCTTTTGAGCCGGCGATCCTGTACATTTAGCTGGGAACGCGAATATCACGTCGACGGGGAGGTGAGACTTTTGAGAGAGCGGTGAGACGCGACTTTAGTCGAAAAAGTCGGAAAAATCGGTAAAACAGCGACGACGCCGCGCTTTCCGCTATCGTTCTCTACGCCGTGGCGCTCTAAAATATTCAACTACGGCCGTGCGCGGCCTATAAATGTAACGGGGAACGCGAATAAGTCGCGAACGGGAGGTGAGATGTTTCCAAAACGGTTAAAACTCGACTTTTCGCAAAAATTATCGAAAAACGCAGGCGACGGCGGCACTCCTATCGCACGTCGCCTCGGCCGCGGCGGGACGGGACGGGACGAAGTACGGCCGCGCGCGGCCTCACAATTTAACGGGGAACGCGAATAAGGTCCGAACGGGGCCGTCCGAGGTGCGCGAAGGCGTTAAAACACGAATTTTGAAGAAATTTTGAAAAAATTCGTCAAAAGTGATAAGGCGAAAGTGATGGCGAAAGGAAAATGACGAAAAAAAAAACGCGAAAAAAAAATTCCGAATTATCACGGCCGCCGCAAATTATCTCCAATCCCGGCGGCCGGCATCGAAACCACGACCCCCGGGTCATCCGCACCGACGCCTTACCTACCTACCTACCTGCAGAGTTGAAAACTGGTGTCGAATCTATGACTATTAAGCCGTTTCGCCGTCCCGGCGAATCGCGAACGCGGTCCCGGCGTCCGCAGAGGGCTTTTGAGCCGGCGATCCCACGGATGGCGGACGACAGGCCCCGCCACCCCCGGACGTCGAAAACGCGATATTCGCGAAAAAAATTCGGACCCTCCGACGCACGTATTTATGCCTGTATATAGTTATACCTACTCGACGGCGGCGATATCGGCACTCGGCTCTCGGCGTCGTCCCGCAGCCCCGGGACTCGTACCGGAGAAAGTACGGTGGCGCGCGGCCTATAAATTTAGCGGGGAACGCGAATAAGTCTTCGACGTGGAGGTCGGACCTCTCGAAGGGGGGTTTCGGGCGACCCGCGTCTAAAATTTTCGAAAAATCGATAAAAACGTGACGACGCCGCGACCACGGCGACGGATTTCTGCGCGGAGGCGCTCCCCGCGAACGGGGCGAGGCCGCGCGCGACCTATAAATGTAACGGGGAACGCGAATAAGTCGCGAACGGGGAGGGTGGACGCGTCGAAAAGTGCTAAAACTCGAATTTTCGAAAAAAACGGCAAAAAAACCCCGCGACGGCGGCGTTAGGTCTGCACAAAATCGCCACCGCGGCGGGCCCGCCGGGAAAAAAGTACGGCCGCGGGCGGTACGTAAATTTAGCGGGGAAGGCGAATAAGGTCCGAACTGGGCCGCCCGGGGACCCCCGGGGGGGGGGGGGGGGGTAAAACTCGAAAATCTGAAGAAGTTTTGAAAATGTCGAAAAAAATCGCGAAAAGTGATAAGAAGGAGTGATAACGCGGTGACAGCTCCGCCGCCGCCGGGAGACCGCCCATCGAATTTTTTCATTGGTAGTCTCTTACGCTGGTACGGAAAATCGACATAGGAGGCGCCACACGGGTCTTCGTTTTATACTATAAGACTAGATCTCCGAGCGTCGCTGGGGGAGACCCCCAGACCCCCCGGTGTCGGTTATGAGTGTTTTCGATGTCGGAAGCCGCAGTGGTCTTGTGGGCTGATCGTCGGTCTCGAGCTACACGGTGTAAGGGTGATACGGAGGTCTGGTGATAAGGATCTGTGAAAAAATTTAGTGATAAGGATGATGGATTTTTTATGAAAATTAGTGATAAGGATTTTGGATTTATGATAAGAACGGTGGATTTTGATAAGAAAAGTGGATTAGTGATAAGGATGGTGTATTAGTGATAAGGATTTTGGATTACTGATAAGGATTCTTGATTAATGATAAGAATAGTGGATTTGTGATAAGAATGGTGGATTAGTTAATCGGAGAGCTGTAAGTTTTTTACTGCCTTCAAAAACGCCAAATCAAGTAATAGAATTCAAATATTTCGGATAATCATATAGCCACCTCAATTTATTTGGGGTCTAGCTGGTCAGACTGGGTCACCTACCTCGATGTTGGACTTATATGTCTCGGCAACAGGTATGCAACGTTCAAAACGTGAAAACGTGAAACGTGAAAAAAATTGTAAAACATTTCGGGGGTCCATGAAAATCATATAGCCGCCGTCTTTTTATGGGTGTCTAGCAGGTCAGTCACCTCGAATGAAGTTCGCCGTAGTAATACGGGTAGGCTATCGGACAAAGATCCCCAGACCCCCCGGTGTCGGTTATGAGTGTTATGATAAGAACGGTGGATATTGATAAGAAAAGTGGATAAGTGATAAGGATTTTGGATTGCTGATAAGCACTTCGTCGGATAGCGGACAATGTGCGACGGCCGGTTCAAGTCGTCAGGTATGCAATCCGACTGCGTCGAATCGCGGACAACGTTCATAACTGTCACCGAAAACGGAAAATTAAGTAATAAAATTCAAAACATTTCGGGCTTCTATGCAAATCATGTTGTAACCGTCTTTTTAGGGTGTCTAGCAAGTCAGTCACCTCAGTGGTGCGGGTAGGAAATCCGACTGCGTCGGATAGCGGACAGCGTTCTTTACCGTGAAAAAAATTTTAAATCATTTCGGGGGTCCATGAAAATCATATAGCCTCCGTCTTTTTATGGGTGTCTAGCAGGTCAGTCACCTCGAATGACGTTCACTGTAGTAATAAGGGTAGGCATCCGACAATGTGCGACGGCTGGGTTACGTCGTCAGGTATGCAATCCGACTGCGTCGAATCGCGGACAACGTTCATTACTGCCACCAAAAACGGAAAAAAAAATTCAAAACATTTCGGGGTTCTATGCAAATCATATAGCCATCGTCTTTTTAGGGTGTCTAGCAGGTCAGTCACCTTAGTGGTCCGAGTAGGCAATCCGACTTAGTCGGATAGCGGACAATGTGCGACGGCCGGGTCACGTCGTCAGGTATGCAATCCGACTGCGTCGAATCGCGGACAGCGTTCATTACTGTCGCCGAAAATGCAAAATTAAGTAATAAATTACGTAAAAAAAAATTCAAAACATTTCGGCTTCTATGCAAATCATATAGTAACCGTCTTTTTAGGGTGTCTAGCAAGTCAGACACCTCAGTGGCGCGGGTAGGCAATCCGACTTCGTCGGATAGCGGACAATGTGCGACGGCTGGGTAACTTCGTCAGGTATGCAATCCGACTGCGTCGAATCGCGGACAACGTTCATTACTGTCACCGAAAACGGAAAAATTAATTACGTGAAAAAAAATTCAAAATATTTCGGGCTTCTATGCAAATCATATAGCAATCGTCTTTTAAGGGTGTCTAGCAGGTCAGTCACCTCAGTGGTCCGAGTAGGGAATCCGACTTTGTCGGATAGCAGACAATATGCGACGACCGGGTCACGTCGTCAGGTATGCAATCCGACTGTGTCGGATAGCGGACAGCGTTCATTACTGTCGCCGAAAACACAAAATTAAGTAATAAATTCAAAACATTTCGGGCGCATATATTCCAGGCTGTATAAGATAGTAATAGCTCTCCGCGATGTCAATCGGCCCCCGGGACTCGTCGCGAACGAAGCGAGGCCGCGAGCAGCCTATACATCTAGGAGGGAACGCGAATAAGGTTTCAACGGAACTGTATGGAGTTCGAAAAGGAGGTAAAACTCGAATTTCGAAAAAAATATTGAAATTTTCGTTAATTACGAATAATATAGGCGGAAGTGATAGCAAAAGTAAATAACGGAAAAAAAAATTCGGATTATCACGACCGCCGCAAATTAACGACAATCCCGGCGGCCGGCATCGAAACCGCGACCCGCAAGTCATCCGCACATACGCCTAAACCTACATACCTACCTATCGAGTGGAAAACTGATGTCAAATCTATGACTCTTAAACCATAATGCTCAAAAGAATCTAACCCTCCGACGCATATATTCAAGCCTGTATATAGTAATAACGATTTGATGCCGCTAAATTAATTATTGTTGTTTATTTACTAAACGTACCTATACATAAGCAATATCAAACAGTATAGGCATATCATTATACCAGATTTTACTGAAATATATGAAGATCTATTTGTTTATTAATATTGTATTATATGGTATCTGCAGCATTATAATTTTTAATTTCCTCAACCAATCAAGTCACCTAAAAACTGTAATGAATTAAGTGGGTACTATATAGTTATATATTGTACTATTGTCTATTCAAGTAAAGAACCATATAATGCAGCCCTTGTTAAATAATATAGGTGGGTCGCTCAATAAATGTGTAGATAATAAAATAGTATTAATTAAATATTAATTATTAAATAGTTTAATAGTATAGTCATTTCATAATACAATTTAACTGCCAGAATTTAATTAAATACATAATAAGTTATATTTTGTCTATTAATATACATAATTTGACTAACCTAACAACTGAAATATTTTATTATACATTTAATATTTAACCACATAATCGTTTGACATGGGTTCAAAACCTACCCATATAGTATAGTCATATCATAATACATTACCTCAACCAATTAACTCACTTGAACTGTAATATATTTAGCACAACATAGTATACATGTACATTAGTTATGTTACTATTATCTATTCGAGTAATTAATTTATTATGTATTAAATAGTTGATTTCATATAATACTCATTATTAAACCTACCTATATAAGTTGTTTCAAATAGTATATAGTCATATAATCATACAATTTAATAAAAGCAGTAGCTGTGTATATTTTTTATTTATTAATTTGATTTTATGCTAAAGATTGAAGAATTTCAAGAAATTAATTAAATACATTCATTTTTACTATGTTTATTTATATTGTATTATTTAAAATCTGTAGCATCGTTTGTATTTTACACCAAATTTGACTCACCTAAAAACTGTACATAAAATACATAAAATTTATAATTAGCAAATTATATTACCTCAAAACTGTAATATATTTAGTACAACCTTCATAGTATACATGTAGGTAAATTATATTACTATTGTCTAATTCAAGTATAAAAGAACCGTCCCATATATTCCATAAGTTCTATTTTGTTATTGTTTTATTTAGAATCTGTTGCAGTATATTTTGTATGCTACACTAAATTTATTTACATATTTAATATTTAACCACATAATCGAGCCCAATAAATATTGCTCAATAAAATATGTAGTCAATAAAAGCAATAGCTGTGTATATATTTGTTATTTACCTTTAAATTAACTGTTTATTAATTTGATTTTATGCTTTTTACGGGGTAAATAAACTCACTTGAACTGTAATATATTTAGCACAACATAGTATACATGTACATTAGTTATGTTACTATTGTCTATTCCAGTAATTAATTTATTATGTATTAAATAGTTGATTTCATATAATACTCATAATTAAACCTACCTATATAAGTTGTTTCAAATAGTATATAGTCATATAATCATACAATTTAATTTCCAGACTTTAATTAAATACATACATTTTTATTTTCTTTATTAATATTGTATTATTTAAAATCTGTATCATCATTTGTATGCTACCACAAATTTGACTCACCAAAAATCTGTAATGAATGAAGTGGGTACTGCATAGTTTACATTTAGTTTAGTTATTATAAGATAATAAAAGCATTAGCTGTGTATATTTGTTATATTTTATTAATTTGATTTTATGCTAATGATTGAACCTTTCGAACGATGCTTAATAAATGTAGCTAATTATTTATCAAATAGTCTAATTGATCACTTAATACTCATAACTAAACCTACCTACATAAGTAATATCAAATAGTATAGCCATATCTTTATACAATTTAACTGCCAGAATTTAATTAAATACATTTAGATCTATTAGTTCATAAAATACACATTCCTACATATATTGGTTGATTGAAAGTGATTTGTGTTCTTTTCATATGTACTGCAGCTAAATTTTCTGTAAAAATTGTCCTTCGATCAAAATTTGGTTTTGAAATTAATTTTTCTAATTGTTTTGCATTAGAACATAATCTTATATCAACATGATTTCGAACATTCATCATACTACGTCCATAAACACTATTATTCATTAATTTGAAAAATTCTTTTTCAAACTCATTCTTAGCTTCTGATCTAAGATTAGTATTAAAATCAATATACACTTTTAACCAAGGAGATTGGCTAAATTCTAACACTCTATGAATTTTCTCTATTTTTAAACCTAAATTAATATATAATTTTAGTGTTTCATAATGTATTATATATTTTTTCTTGTCATACAAAGTTGTTAATAATTTTGGAAGTTGTTTACCATCAAAATGTCTTTCCGGTGCTAAAGGGAAATCTGAATGTAGATCATGAAGTTCTTTAGGGTAAGTTAAATCGACTTCTAAAATATAACCTTTACGTGATTTATCAGAAATATTCATTACATCAAAATCATTCAGATTATCAATCCATTTAAAATCTCCAGTAGGTAAATATTTACTCATTGCCCAACCATAAAGATTATTTGCATCTAAGTATTGTAAAAATATTGACTCATCCTCTTTTTTAAATTTATTCCCCATATGTTTATTGTTTGCTTTTGAATACCTTTGACTACATTGAGACAAACCACCTCTGATTCCATTTTCAAACATCAACATTTGATCAACATCTGTTAATAAATCTAATTTTACTTTTGTCATTCTTAACATACAATCCCATGCAAATGGTGGTGTTGTATAATACCACATAGGATCTAATTTATAATTTTTTAAAGAAATGTCTCTAAAATTTTCTATTATATCTGTTAACAATAAAGTATCGATTTCGTTATAAAAACTAGTGAATTCACACATATTTTTTACATTAAACGCTTTCCAAATTTTCTGTGAGTTTTCATATTCCTCTTCTAAAGTTCTAGAGTTCTAAAGCCCAAGAAAATTTTGAAAACGTATCTATAACAGTTATTATATAAGAATAACCCTCATTTTCATCAGAATAATTTCTCATTATAACTAAATCAGCAGCCCATAAATCATCAATACCTTTAGTAATTATTCTTCGTTTAGGAAATTTTTTTCTAACTGGTTTATGAAGTTCTTTAGCTAATATCATTTTATCTGGGTCATTTAATTTTTATTGGAAATATTATGTCCAATTGTAGGATTTTTTATGAATTTACTTTTATTTGTGTTACATTTAAAACATATTGATGAAATTCTCCATCTACCATTAACTGTTTGAATTTTATTTGCATTAATATTTTTTGTTTGGATTTTACATTTAAGACAATATATAGTTTCGTTCATTTTTTATATTTATATTGAAAAAAATTTTTTAAATAGAAAATTTTTAAAAAAAATTATTGAAAATAAAAAAAAATTATATTTTCTAATATAAATAAGAAATGGAAATGGAAAACTATAAAGATGCTTTAAATAAAATGAACAATGGATATACATTTATAAAATTTAATGATTTGGAACAAGGAAAACCATACAAAGTAAATAAGTTCATAATGATTGATACAAAGTTTGGAAAAAGAATAAGTGTTGTATTAAACGATGAATATATGTTAAATTTACCAGAAAGATATACAAATGAATTTACAGAAAACAAAATAACACGGTATAATACATGTTCGGAAACAAAATTGAATCTTATTTATAATTATGAAAAAATTTTAAAGAATGGGAAAACAAGACATGATTTTGATTTTAAATAAAAAAATAAATTTACTTTTATAAATGGTATTTATAAAAGTTAAAAAGGGTTGTATTCATTTAAACAAACCTATTCACAATAATGATAGTGATCATTTTTTAGGTCTCTATTCATCAGTTTTGAAAGGCAACAATTTTATTAATATTGAATCAGAGTGTTGTATAACAATTAAACAGAATATAATACATATAACCACAGGTAGATATAGTATTGAACAATTGAACAAAGAAATAGAACCACTTATTATATCATTCTCTGATGAAACTAATAGAATTACAATTAAATCTCCTTGTTATTATAATTTAGATGAAAAATTAAAAAAATATTTAGGTTTCGAAAACAGTGAATTTGATTTTTCAATAGTTAGTAGTAAACCAATAATTTATCATCCCAATTCTAATGAAAATTATATAAATATAGAACAAGATTGTAGATTTAGATTAGGTAGAAATGGTGAAATACCAACCTAACCTAATGGACACAATTTTTAAAGGAATATACACAATAAATGAAATTGAAAATTTAATGAATTGTTACGATTTTCCTAAAATAACTCTTGAATTAATTGATGGTTTTATAAATATTTCAGCCTCAATCGGTCTATGTTTTGATAAATATTTATCAAAATGTTTAGGTATTGATTATATTGGAGATTTTATAACAAATGCAATCCCTATAAATAAAAGATGGCCTGCTTCATTCGAAGTAGCACCAGATATTTTTTATAAAATAATAGGTACAAAGAAAGTAATGATTTATACACAAGGTTTTATAAAAAATATTAAAGGTATTATTTCTACTAAAAATAGTAAAACTGAATTAAAAGGAAATTATTCAATTGAGCATTTAAATATCTTATTCAATTCGATTATGAAGTTGGAAAATAATGGTGATTACATTAAAATAACAACAAAAGATTATTTTTCATTTGATAAAGATTTAAATTTAAGTTTAGGAGGGATTGATACAATATATACACATTATGGAGAAAATTCATCATTAAATAATAACAACAAAATATTAGAAGTACATTGTAATATAATTGAAGAATCTATTACACATGATATTGATGAGCTATCTCATTATGATGAAGTTTTATTTTTATTTCAATATAATTCTAATAGTGTTTTGATTAAACCTCATAAAATAATATATAGACCAGTGAGTAAAAATCGGTTTCAAAAAATAGAAATTTATATTTTAGATTTGAAAGGTAATATTGTTAATTTTGATGAAGAATTTATTGGTGTTCTTGATCTAATAAAAAAAAAAAATAAATATGAAAAGTTTTTTTTCAAGATAAAATATCTTGAAAAAATAAAGTATGGAACGATCTTTTTTATAAAACTTCCTCAACTATTCCTCTTTCAATATCAAACGTATACACTGCACTAGAAATTAAACAAACATAACAAATTGTGTTCTCAGGTAAATTTTTACTGAAATCTACGTTTAAAATTAGTGTACAGTTGGTGACCGCAATTTGACTTTGGTGTCTACTCATGTTAACAACAAAAAATGGTCTCTTTTTAAACATTTGTTTATCTAAATACATTAATGGATTTTCTTCATGTGATTTATAATAGGTTTTTTTATAACTCATATGATCTTCATATGCTTGACAAATTTTCAAATCATTAAAATCAAGATTTTGCAATTCATTAGGATATTTTTTTCCATTAACTTTAAAAGAATAATTTACAACATTACAATCATCAAAAAAAGCAGCATTACTATCTTGATTGTCTAGTTTATTTTTTTGAAAATAAACAACACCAAAAAATGGATGTTTATTATTTCGATAATTAGATGATAAATCGTATCTTATAACTCATATAACCTTTTACTGTACTTAGTCTTCCAGTATTCTCACTTTCATCTATAATTTTATTATTTAATTTAATTGTAATTTTTTGAAACGAAAATGCTCCACCATTATCAGATAACATAACATTAGATTTTGCTGGATATTTAGTACCATCTTCTTGTACATATTCAAGTAATAAATAAAGTTTTGAATTTTTAACATTCAGAAATTTATCTTTACCATCTACTATAACTATTGTATTTCGGTTTGGTTTATTTAATTCTGTTGTGATTTGAGGTATATAACTTTCATATTGGCTATTTATTATATAATTATCATATTTATTTAAAATATTTTCCATTTTCTTATTTATATTACCAAATATATATATTTTTTTAAATAAAGTAAAAGTAAAATTTTTTATTGAAGATGAAAATAAAAAAAAATCTTTATTTGAATTACCTTCACGTGTTTTAATTATAGGACCATCTGGTTGTGGTAAAACAAACTTGTTGTATAATCTGATTATAAATTATTGGATTCCTTATTTAAATCTATATATTTTTACAAAAAATATTGATGAACCAGTCTATAAATATATTAAAAAAATATTTGATGATATACCTTCTATAAACACACATTTTTCTAATGATGAAATAATATCTGTAGATGATTGCGAAGAAAATAGTTTAGTGATTTTTGATGATTTTCTAAAAGAAAAACAAGACATGATAATTGAATATTTTATAAGATCAAGATCAAAGAATATTAGTGTTATTTATTTAACACAAAGTTATACTTCAGTAGATATAAAAACAATAAGAAATAATTTGAATGTTTTAATTGTTTTTAATCAATCAAATTATTATATTGAAAAAATATGGTCCGATTTGATTAGTGAAGATGTACCTCTAGACAAATTTAAAGAAATTAATAGAACTTATTGTAAAAAATATGATAAAAAAAGTAAAATAAAAACATATGGTTTCATAACAATAGACTTGATAAAAAATTTAATTTATGACAATAAAGGTAATAAGATTTTATATAACGATGAATGATTATATTTTATTTTAATTTTGTATAATAAATGGATATTAAACAAATTCAAAATGAATTAAAAAAAAAAATTAAAAAAAATGTTACATTTGATAATCAAACACAAAACAATTCCAAGTTAGGAAATAATTTAAAAAACAAATTAGATGTAAAGATTCAGAAAATAATTAATACTAAAGAAAAATTACAAAATAGGTTTAGAAATGAATTTTTAAAACCTAATGAAAAAGAGACTGTTATTATAAAAAAAGATGATGACGATGAAGTTGAAGATAATATTAAAAAAGAAAAAAAACAACATAAATCTACAGATGTAAAAAAAATAATTAATCTTAAAAAAGATTTACAGGGTAGATTTAGAAATACAGTTGCAAAACAAAAACATGTAATTGAAGAACAAGAAAAAAAGTTTGAACCAATAATAAACGCATTAACAAATGTTAATACAACAATGAATGCAGTTAAAGATGTTGCTATTAAAACTGAAGGAGACATTCAAAAATTAAATAAACCCTATTATTATCAACCTAGAAATCCAGAATTAAAAAGATTAACAAGTTCAGAAGAGACTTTTCTAAAACCAAAATATTCTAGTCAAAAATCAACAAGTAATTCACCATTACCTAAAAATGTTATAAACTTAGGTGCTATTTCGACAAGATATTTACCAACTGTAAAAGATACTAATTCTTTTGGAATATATTATAATAAAGAAGATGATATTCATATGATTGGAAAAGATAAAATAAATTTTGAAAATGATAATATAATTTTAAATGGAAAAACATATACAGGAACTCTAGGTTTGTGGAGATTATTAACTCATGTAGATACTACCAATCCGAAATTTTATACAGATGATGATTTTAATATTTATAAAAATATATTAATTGAAACTAATTCTATATATCAAAACAATGATCCTTCAACGAAAAGAGCTAAATCAAGTCGTGGTGAAAAATATAATGATATGATTAAAAACATTTGGAGAGAAATGAATGGAATTAAAACGAATGAAAATAATGAAGAAACTATGGATAATAAAAAGAAAGAAAATACTGATAATAAAAAAAATAATAAAAAATTAATAAAAAGAAAGAAAATAATGAAGATAATGAAATTAATGAAAAGAAAGAAAATAATGAAATGTTAGCTGAAGATAATCAAATAGGGGAGGGTTTAAAGAAATACACAGAAAATCGTATTGAATATCGTTATATTAGTAATGTAAACCAAGTTATAGATAATTTACAGTTTATTTCTGCAGAGGAAAGAGCTGGAAATAATAATTTTAAAAACGAAAAACTTGGTATTCTTCATTTGTTTAAAATAATTATGGAAAACCATATTGATACTCCTGAAGGTATTGAATATTTACTAAAATATGTAACTTGTTTACCAAATGATGTGAAAAATATATCAAAAGAAAAAATAATTAAACGTATACATTATATATCAATTGAAAAAAGTACAGGAAATAATATTTACCATGATGAAAAACTTGATATTCTTAATATTTGTATTAGAGAAATGGAAAAATTAATTGATATACCTATTATTGGTGCAGATTATTTATCATCATATGTTTCATGTTTACCAAAGAAAATTATTACAGGTTCAGGAATTGTTAATTTTCTTTTGAATTGTTCAAGTTTACCTCAAATACATTGGCCTGGTTATAATTATTTAGGACCGGGAACAAAGTTAGAAAAAAATAAAAAACCTATAAACAAATTGATGAAGCTGCGAGAGAACATGATTATTTTTATAAAGATAATAAAGATACTAAAACAAGACATATTGCTGATAAAATTTTAGAACAAAAAGCAATGGAAAGATTTTATGATCCTCATAGTTCTATAGGTGAAAAAACTGCAGCCATTTTTACAGCAAATGTAATGAATGTTAAAAGACGATTTGGAATGAATTTAATTTAATTTAATTTTTTTTTTTTTGTATTATAAATGAATCTAAATTTAAATAAAAAACAATTAAATAAAATATATAATGCTCATATAAATAATAAAGATGTATCAATTCTAATTGAAAATAATCAAATTGATAGTGGAAAACATAAATTTATTCTTGAGCCAGATCAAATAAGAAAATTAAAAAACGCTAAAAAAAATAATACCAGATCAAGATTAGAACTTAAACATGTTCAAATTAAAAAAGGTGGATTTTTACCAATAGTTATTGCTGTGATTGAAGGCGTAAGTGCTTTGGCTGCAGGTGCAAGTGCAGTTTATACAGCAATAACTGATGCTAAACATAAAAAAAAATTGGAAGAAGAAACAATTCGACATAATAAAGAGATGGAAAAAATTAGATCACAAGGTACTGGTTTGAAAAAAAAAAAAAAAAAATATTGAAAAAAAATTAAAAAAATGAATAAATTTGAAATAAAAACATTTAGAAATAATATTGAAAATTTTGAAGGTATTTATACACGGTTTTGGATTAAAGAAAATAATATAAAAATTGACCCATTGAGTAATATAGATATAAATTACTTTGGAAATAAAATAAAAAATTATAGAGGGTGTTTATGTTAAATGAATTACCTACAACACCATGGGAAAATGAATGTGGAGTATTTAATTTAAATGATTCTACTCAAAATGGTTCTCATTGGGTTGCATGGAAAAAAATAAACAATACATTTAAAATATATTTTGACCCATTTGGTCATATAGTTGGTGAGCCACCAAAAGAACTTTTAAAATATTTGGGTAAAGATAATCTTTTTTGTACTGTTACCCAATTTCAATACTATAATGATCCATCTATATGTGGTCATTTATGTTTAGAATTTATTGAAAATTATAAAAAATTTATTTAAATATCATAATTTTTTTTAATAGAAATATTTCTATTAAAAAATAACGAGTTAACGAGTCGTTTTTTTACGTTAACGAGTCGTTTTTTTTACGTTAACGAGTCGTTTTTTTTACGTTAACGAGTCGTTTTTTTACGTTAACGAGTCGTTTTTTTACGTTAACGTTAGGTTAGGTTAGGTTACGAGTCGTTTTTTTTATGTTTTTACGTTTTTAAATATAGTATGTTATTTAGAAATTAATATAATTTTAAATACTGTTTAAAAAAAATTTTTTTATTTTTTGTAATAAATAAAAGAAATGGTAAATGAAAAATTGGAATCACTTTTAAAATTGATTGAACAACAACGTAATATCCTAAGACATATATTTAATGATAGTGACATTGATAATATGTTATGGGATGATGTAATAAATAAATGTTGTTTCGAAAATTTTTTAAAATATAGATATAACAATAAACTAAAATTAATTCATAATAGTTGTTTCGAAAATATTTTAAGTTTTATTAAAAGCAGATATTATAATGAAATTTTAATTTCACTAAACAAACTACGTAAATTAATAAAAGAGGAATTAAATGATTCGAATAATAATAATAATAATATATAGCTAGACTGATTATTTTTCTCAAAATCGAAAATTTAAATCGAATATAATACTTACGAAGTATTATATATTTATATATTATAATACCTATACAGTGTTGTATAATAATAATAATAATAATAATAATAATATATATATATATCAACGTTAGACTGATTATTTTTTAACATCCGGTATTGAATATCTTATCATAATATATATGTATAGTTTATATTGTGATGTTTTTTTATCGAATTATTTAAATAGTGTTTAAATAATCATTATACATGCCCAAGTGTTGTAGCTCAGTGGGTTAACGCGTTTGATTTAAATGTGTTCTTGGTCGGATTGAAACTAGTGGGAGAATGTGTGGCGCCCATATTCACCTACTAATTTCATCAGGCTTTGAAGACGTTTACGGTAGATTGTATAGGTGGGTGCACACACCTATGCAATCTACTGAAAAACTGTCGTTGACCTGCGAATAAAGCACTTGGGTAATTTCACTGTCCCACGATAGCTTTGCAGATATCTGTAAAAGAGTTCCGGCCTCCTTTTTCCTAACGGGTATCTGCAAAGCTGGGAATGATTTTGTAGATTTTTTGCATTTTTTTTCCATGTTTCTATTAAAAATATTAAAAAATAACACGATCGTATAAGAACTATATTTCATTTAATATTTGATATTATCAAGTCGGATCAACACAGATATGTTTTATATGCTTATCTACACTACATATTAAAAGTTTACCCCCCGCTTCATATTTTTCATTTAAGTATAATTCCGTTGCTATTTATGTTAGAATCTTCATTTTTACATTAAACATTTTTGATTTTAATTCTTTATAAGTCCCCCACATAGTATCATAGTGTAAATTTTTGGATTTTAATAACGCGCACCCTATTCGGGTGCGCGTTAAATATCAAATATTTTTTTAATAGAACAATTCTATTAAAAAAATTAATTAATTATATTATTATATTCTAAGCATTTTGTGATCGGAATCTGTACCTCCCATGCTAAGACAACATATTTTAATATTTCCGAAATTTTGAACAACACAAATATCATGGAGATATTTGAAAAAATAAGTACCGGTTGTATTTATTAAATCATTAGCTATTTTACAAATTTCAAGCCATGTTGGTGATTCTAGTATTTTAGAAGCATACGGCTTTCCATTTCCAGAAATATTGTTTCCATGATCGAAAATTAAAATATTTCCTTTAATTGGAATTTTATTTAGATTTTTTTTCATAATTTTAATTTTAATATTTTTATTATTAGTATTATAGTATTCATATTTACAAAACTTAACAAAGATTTCATTATTTAATATTGAGTTTTTTATTTCGTTTTGCATTTAATTTTTTCGTAATTTATTAAAATCATTGATAGTTGTTTCCATTCTTTTATTATTTATTATATTTTTAATTTTTAAATTAATTTTTTCAATTTCTTTTTAATACATTTTTGCATTTAGATTTTTATTTTAAATAGAACAATTCTATTAAAAAATATTTTAATTATTATTGCATTTCGATTTTCATTATTAATATCATAAGTATTATGAAAAATATTTTGGGGGATCATGGCATTTCAATTTTTAATTATTAATAACATAAGTTTTGCGAAAAATATTTTAATTATTATTGCATTTCGATTTTCTGATCTCTTTGTACATTGTTTTCTTTGTGATCTTTTATTGATATAATATGGACTGTCCCAGGACTGGTACATATATACTACTGCTGTGTATATAAATTTGTTATTTACCTTTAAATTAACTGTTTATTAATTTGATTTAATTAATGCTCTTTACTATGTAGTAGGTACATAATATATTGCAGTTTTTAGGTGAGTCAGAACTGGTAATCATTAATTTAAAGTTAAATTGTATAATGATATGGCTATACTATTTGATATAACTTATGTAGGTAGGTATTGTGTATTTAATCATGAGCATAAAATCAAATTAATAAATAGATAATTAAAAGGTAAATAAAAATTTAGTGTGGCATACAAAATATACCTACCCGTAGTATAGTCATATCGACCAATCGATGAATAATAATATATGTATTGTAATACACTCTGCGTTGAAGTATTCGAACGTTTCCGTCACATCCATCGACGACTCGAGCTAGGATATTATTATATAATTCAACTAACCTAACCACCGTATCGACTCTTTACATTTAGGCGTTTATTTATTAAGTATACATGTACCTACAGTACCTTCTGTGGCTATATTATCGTGTATCAAATATATCACATATAAAAATGTGTAAAATATAAAATCGAACGCTTCGACGCATATATATATATGCCTGTATATAATAATAACGACGCCGTCCGATCTCGCCGTTCGCGAACGAAGTATAGACGCAGGCGGTCAATACATTTAGCGGAGAACGCGATTAAGTCATCAAGGGGGAGGTCCGACGTCTTCAAAACGGGGTAAAACTCGAATTTTGAAAAAAAAAACGTAAAATGTTGGTTAAATACGAATATCATGATAAGGCGGAAGCGATAGCGAAAGTTAAATACCGACAAATAGAATTCCGAATTAACACGGCCGCCACAAATTATTTTCAATTCCGGCGGCCGGCATCGAAACCACGACCCCCGGGTCATCCGTACCGACGCCTTACCTACCTACCTACCTACTGAGCTGATAACTGGTGTCGAATCTATGACTCTTAAGCCGTTTCAACGTCCCGGCGAATTACGAACGCGGATTCGACGTCCGCAGAGGGCTTTTGAGAGGGCAATCCAACCGCTTTGGACAACGGACGACCGGCTCCGCCACCTTCGGACGTCGAAAACGCGATATTCGCGAAAAAAATATAACCCTCCGACGCACGTATTTATGCCTGTATATAGTAATACCTACTCGACGGCGGCGATATCGGCACTCGACTCTCGGCGCCGTCCCGCGGCCCCGGGAATCGTACCGGTGAAAGTACGGCCTATAAATTTAGCGGGGAACGCGAATAAGGGGCGAACGGGAAAGGCGGACGCCTCGAAAAGGGCTAAAACTCGAATTCTTGAAAACAAAGGCAAAAAACGCGCGCGACGGCGGCGGACGGTTTGCACGTAATCGCCACCGCGGCGGGCCCGCCGGGAAAAAAGTACGGCCGCGCGCGGTATGTAAATTTAGCGAGGAACGCGAGTAAGGTCCGAACGGGGCCGCCCGGGGACTCCCGGGGGGGTAAAACATGAAAATTTGCAAAAATTTTGAAAAAAATCGCGAAAAGTGATAAGAAGGAGTGATAACGCAGCGACGGCTCCGCCGCCGCCGGGAGACCCGTTTTCCCTCCATTATCCACTAAGAGGGTTCGGAAATTCGCCACAGGCTGCGCCCTCGGGTTTCTGTTTTATACTATAAGACTAGCTCTCCGAGCGTCGCTGGGGGAGACCCCAAGACCCCCCGGTGTCGGTTATGAGTGTTTTCGATGTCGGAAGCCGCAGTGGTCTTGTGGTCTGGTCGTCGGTCTCGAGCTACACGGTGTAAGGGTGATACGGAGGTCTGGTGATAAGGATCTGTGAAAAAATTTAGTGATAAGGATGATGGATTTTTTATGAAAATTAGTGATAAGGATTTTGGATTTATGATAAGAACGATAGATTTTGATAAGAAAAGTGGATTCGTGATAAGGATTTTGGATTACTGATAAGGATTCTGGATTAATGATAAGAATAGTGGATTTGTGATAAGAATGGTGGATTAGTTAATCGGATAGCTGTAAGTTTTCTACTGCCGTCAAAAACGCCAAATCAAGTAATAAAATTCAAATATTTCGGACGGTCCAACTAATCATATAGCCACCTCGCTTTATTTGGGGTCTAGCAGGTCAGTCACCTAACCTCGACGTTGGACTTATATGTCTCGGCAACAGGTATGGAACGTTCATTACTGCTGCAGAAACCACAAATTAAGTTTATTCCGTTAAAAAAATTGAAAAACATTTCGGGCGTCCATGCAAATCATATAGCCACCGTCTTTTTGAGTGTCTAGCAGGTCAGTCACCTCGAATGAAGTTCGCCGTAGAAATACGGGTAGGCTATCGGACAAAGACCCCCAGACCCCCCGGTGTCGGTTATGAGTGTTATGATAAGAACGGTGGATATTGATAAGAAAAGTGGATAAGTGATAAGGATTTTGGATTGCTGATAAGGATGTTGGATTAATGATAAGAATGGTGGATTTGTGATAAGGATAGTGGATTAGTTAACCGGAGAGCTGTAAGTTTTTTACTGCCTTCAAAAACGCCAAATCAAGTAATAGAATTCAAATATTTCGGATAATCATATAGCCACCTCAATTTATTTGGGGTCTAGCTGGTCAGTCACCTACCTCGATGTTGGACTTATATATCTCGGCAACAGGTATGCAACGTTCAAAACGTGAAAACGTGAAACGTGAAACGTGAAAAAAATTGTAAAACATTTGGGGGGTCCATGAAAATCATATAGCCGCCGTCTTTTTATGGGTGTCTAGCAGGTCAGTCACCTCGAATGACGTTCGCCGTAGTAATAAGGGTAGGCTATCCGACTTCGTCAGATAGCGGACAATGTGCGACGGCCGGTTCACGTAGTCAGGTATGCAATCCGACTGCGTCGAATCGCGGACAACGTTCATAACTGTCACCGAAAACGGAAAATTAAGTTATAAAATTCAAAATATTTCGGGCTTCTATGCAAATCATGTTGTAACCGTCTTTTTAGGGTGTCTAGCAAGTCAGTCACCTCAGTGGTGCGGGTAGGCAATCCGACTTCGTCGGATAGCGGACAATGTGCGACGGCTGGGTAACTTCGTCAGGTATGCAATCCGACTGCGTCGAATCGCAGACAGCGTTCATTTATGTCACCGAAAATGCAAAATTGAATAATAAATTACGTGTAAAAAAATTCAAAACATTTCGGGATTCTATGCAAATCATACAGTAACCGTCTTTTTAGGGTGTCTAGCAAGTCAGTCACCTCAGTGGTGCGGGTAGGCAATCCGACTGCGTAACACCGTTCATTACTGTCGCCGAAAACGGAGAAATTAATTACGTGAAAAAAAATTCAAAACATTTCGGGCTTCTATGCAAATCATATAGCCACCGTCTTTTAAGGGTGTCTAGCAGGTTAGTCACCTCGAATGACGTTCGCCGTATTAATAAGGGTAGGCAATCCGACTTCGTTGGATAGCGGACAATGTGCGACGGCTGGGGAACTTCGTCAGGTATGCAATCCGACTGCGTCGTATCGCGGACAACGTTCATTACTGTCCCCGAAAACGGAAAAATTAATTACGTGAAATAAAATTCAAAACATTTCGGGCTTCTATGCAAATCATATAGCAATCGTCTTTTAAGGGTGTCTAGTAGGTCAGTCACCTCAGTGGTCCGGGTAGGCAATCCGACTTCGTCGGATAGCGGACAATGTGCGACGGCCGGGTAACTTCGTTAGGTATGCAATCCGACTGCGTCGAATCGCGGACAACGTTCATTACTGTCGCCAAAAACACAAAATTAAGTAATAAATTCAAAACATTTTGGCCGCATATTATATTCAAGCCTGTATAAGATAGTAATAGCGACACGACGGCGGAGCTCTCCGCGATGTCAATCGGCCCCCGGGACTCGTCGCAAACGAAGCGCGGCCGCGAGCAGCCTATACATCTAGGAGGGAACGCGAATAAGGTTTCAACGGAACTGTATGGAGTTCGAAAAGGAGGTAAAACTCGAATTTCGAAAAAAATATTGAAATTTTCGTTAATTACGAATAATATAGGCGGAAGTGATAGCAAAAGTAAATAACGGAAAAAAAAATTCGGATTATCACGGCCGCCGCAAATTAACGACAATCCCGGCGGCCGGCATCGAAACCACGACCCGCAAGTCATCCACACATACGCCTAAACCTACCTACCTACCTACTGAGATGAAAACTGGTGTCGAATCTATGACTCTTAAGCCGTTTCGCCGTCCCGGCGAATTACGAACGTGGTTTCGACGTCCTTCAAAGGGCGCGTAAAGGGGGACGTGATCGCGTCGGGAAGCGGACGACGTGCTCCGCTGTCTTCGGACGTCGAAACGGCGAGATTCGCGAAAAAAATCAAACCTTCGACGCACGTATTTATGCCTGTATATAGTAATACCCACTCGACGGCGTCGGCGATATGGGCAATTTGCTCTCGGCGTCGTCCTGCGGCCTGTAAATTTAGCTGGGAACGCGAATATCGCGTCGACGGGGAGGTGAGACTTTTGAGAGAGCGGTGATACGCGACTTTAGTCGAAAAAATCGGTAAAACAGCGACGACGCCGTGGCGCTCTAAAATATTCAAGTAGGCGCGCGGCCTATAAATGTAACGGGGAACGCGAATAAGTCGCGAACGGGAGGTGAGACGTTTCCAAAACGGTTAAAACTCGACTTTTCGAAAAAATTATCGAAAAACGCGGGCGACGGCGGAACTCCTATTGCACGTCGTCTTTCTCAAAATTTAACGGTGTAGTAACCCGTCGCTCTCACCCGATTGGTTACTGCACACTTCTTTTACGACGAAGGCACGTACACGTCGGTACTCTGGATCGGAAGACGGTAGATGAGTTTTGGATATAATAATATTGTAACACAATTATAATTTTATGAAACACTTGTTTATTACGTAATTTTATATATTTAATTTATTACTTAGAAATTTGTCGGTAGAATGTTAATACTACCGGAGAGTAATTATGTTATGCACTATGACTGGGAATTAAGTACTTTTAGCGTGGGCGGCGATGCGGCTGATACTAGTCCGCGACCCACAAGTACTGAAAGCTGGGATAACTACTTCTAAAGACTTGTGAAACAGGGCCCCTATTTATATGAGACATGCCAGGAGAGAAGGAAGAGTTATTGACGTCATAGGAATGGCGTGATGCGTAGTTGATCGGCACCATACAATGAGGTGTCGGCATTAGTGGCCTATTCAGGTGGCGTGATGTTGATCTACTCGCCTGGACTTTGGAACGCCGTTTTCCTGTTGAAACGGCGGTTTACTACATCCCTCCCTTGTAAGAATGATACACCGTATCATAAAGATGGGATGGCCGGGTACACGGAATATGCCGTGCTCCTGGGTATTAATGTTTCCTGTTGGATTTCGTTTCTCGGCGAATGTCTGGAACTGAGGGTTGCCTGCTGGTTCTCGGTTATCTCGGGTTGCTCGTAAATCGGAAGTCGGACAACTTCTGTTTCTTGTCCGAGACTGTTTGCGTGCGTTTGTCGTGTAGGGTGCGTCTGGGTGCACCAAGGTAATTGTTCGATGCAACTTACCATGAACAGAATGAGACTGACAATAGTTATAGCACTAATTACATATAGTAAATAGTCATGCTTGGTTTTACTGGTTTTGATTTCTTCCGCTTCGACGTCCCGTGACATTTTTTCTTTTATCTCCGATGTAGACTGTGCAACTATATTTAAGTCGAACATTTGATTTGTACGTACGTGTTTGTTTTTTAAAATGTTATTGTTTAAACCAATGTATGCTTCCGTGGATTCCCTTATTTTGGAATTTGGTATGAAATCGACGTATTCGTTGTCCATTTCTATTTTGTGTGGAATCAATATGTCTCGTGTTGCGTATGCTCTACATGTTTCGTTAATTGACAATATTCCTACTCCCTCTAAGAAGTGATTCTTGCTTCGCTTGTCGTGATCGCATGTGATAAATATGGTTTCACCTGGAGTAGCGTAGATCCAATCATTCTTGAATTTTAATTTATGAAATAGATTCGTTTGTAACTGGACATGCATTATCTCACAACTCTCCGGAACTTCCTTCGGATCTTGTAGTAGAAGTACCTCGCATACTGGGCGTACACTTCTAGGATGTAAAGGATATATTTCAGGACACATGAGGAAATCATTGGCATGCTTACATTGACTTCTATCGATTTCGTCATAAGTGGAATACAATTCTTTTGACTTACTTATTGCTAAATACTTATGATTAGGTCTTACATATAAACAATTATTTTGGTTACAAATTGGTATTGGTATAAGCTGAAAAAGAGTTAATTCATGTTGATATACTAAAGGTACAGTTATAATAAATACAATTTTGTCGTCTGAATAATATATTGTAATGTCTGAGAGAGGCATCATCTCTTCTACGTTATTTACGTTTAGTTCCATGGGTAGATCTGTCCCACTGGGTAACCCTATTTTAATAATTTATTTTAAAATTTTTTATTGTTTTAGTAATTCTGGTGCACTCAGTAGACTGAAAAAATGTATGAATTATAGGATTTGTGTTGTGTTTTTTTTTTTTTTTTTGTATAAACTACATGATTACTTATCATTTACTCTTATATATAAACGGTTACCTCATTATGCTTTTACCTACACGCGCGCATTAATCTATCAAATAAACATTTAGTCGATATCACGTCTGTGCACGCGTCATGCGCGTATGCTATCGGGTGATCCCGATTACATACTAATTTGTGCGTTTCCGTTAGATTCAATAAACGGCCGCTTTTGTCGGCATAGCCTATCTCTTCTTGGACTATAATTTGTTTTGTACTCATTATTTTTAATTGAAGATAGAAAACGCGATTGTTATATACATCAAAACTTGTTAGTTCTAACATATTATATTTTCCTAAACCTAGTCTTATCATGATTTCCTTATCCGTACTACCGTTCCAAAATACTACTATGGGTTCTTCCTTCCCCTTATCTAAATACTTTTTTATACTTTTTATCGTTAAAGTATTTTTTTTCGAATTTATGCTGTCCCTCATTGTCTTTAAAATTGGAAATAATAGTTCTTCTTTTTTCTTAAAGATTCTACATATTTCGCGGATAGCTCTAATTACGTCTGTTTCGCTCATTGTTTTGACCTGTTGAGTTTTCGTAAGAAGTAAGGGTTTCCCCTCGATCTTGATTGTCCTAAACCGGTCTAGACTGTTTGACATTGCTCCAGAAATAAGTACAATGCTTGTCCTATCGAGCATCGAAAATTCGAAATCCATGATGATGAACTTTTTATTTGTACTAAAACACCAAAAAAAAACTATACTATAATAACGACTATTTTATACCTACAACCAATATAACAATAAAAGAAATTTAGAGGATCCTATAGCTAAAGAAAATATACACATATATTATGACACCAAAGTGTTCATAAATCGGTCTCGAAATATTTTTTTGTATTATTTACGTGGATCCTATAGTCCTTCCTCCCTTTCTTTATTGTTATATTTTCGTTGTCATGTACCATAGTTATTTCGTATGGACCTGTCCAATTTAAACATAGCGCATTCTTTTTATTATGTTCTTTTAATAACACTTTATCTCCTACATGTAATTCGAGTGGATTTGAACTTTGATCATAGTACTGTTTATTCGTATTTTTCTTTTCAATTAAGTTATCTCTAGCAGTTTGATGCGTTTCTTGCATTATTCGTTTTAAATCTAACGCGTAATCATCGTAATTATATTGTGGTTTCGGTGATTGTACAAAGGCCGATGGAATTATCGGTTTTTTTCCGAAAACCAACTCGTAAGGTGTATACTTAGTTGAAGTGTGTACTGTAGTGTTGTAACAAAACATTGCGTAGCTGATTAGTGTGTCCCAATTATTATCCTTGTCTACGAAACTCCGCAGGTAGGTTTTTAGAGTTTTATGAGGTCTTTCAAGATAACCATTCGACTGCGGGCACCACGGCGTTGTTTTCGTTTTTTCGATTTTTAATAGTGTAGTAAGCCAGTTACTACTTAACAACATCATTGTAATATAATAGTCATTATACTATACTATAGATTAGCTATACTGTAATTCGGCATAAATCGGATATTAGAACGGAAATAGGATTTCCTACTGTTTAGCATGAGAAGACAGGCTCACTGAATAATATAATCACTCGGGGAGTCCTGTGAACGACAATATTCAAATATAAAAATACAAAATAATGGTTAATTTAATTACAACGCTGTACGCGACAAAGTTCGATATCTTATTCTATAAAATCGCAAGAAAAACAGCTGATCTATAGGGAATTCATGGAGGATCTCATGGTGGAAAAAATTAAACACCGCTCCGTTTCCCCAGTCCGCCGGACCGATCCCGTCGATTCCCTATAGCGCGACCAATCGCGTACCTTCGCAGCGGCGGCGGCGGTCGGTTTTTAAACGTTTTCGAAAAACGTTACGCTTTTTACGCTGTTTTTTCGACTTTTAGACATTTTCACATATAGTTCGTTTCTTTTAAAAGCCGCGTGGTTTGTACGCGATATCGGTCCATAGCCATCGCAATCGACGCCAGCGTAGGTCGTTATTATCGCTTTTCGTTTCGTCTTTTCAATTGCCGTTTGTGCTCTATTTGTTAAGTTTATTTCTTTTGAACCCCGTGAATATGCGGTTTGTACACTTAAAAATTCGCGTTCACGAAATGTCAGTCGGTCTTCGTTCCAACGCACAAGTGCACAATAAATATATACTGTTTTTTTTGTTTTGTTTTTGATTCAATAAATATTGCATTATGTGATTGTAGACGTATTATTTGGTCCTTAATAACGTAGCTGGTATATTGCTTAACGTAAACACAATTACATGTATTATTAAACACAAATAAATGTATTATTCAAGCATACATAATAACGGTCAGATAAGTGAATAAAATACAATTAAAGTTTAAACAGTGTGTAGAATTATGATACATAAAATTATATACGAATATAATGGTTTACGTCGCTCCGTAGACACACAGCTTAATTGTTGAAGTTTTGACCGTGAAATGCATCACAAACTGTGGCTCGATAGGTTAGGCGTAGGTTCCCCAAACATAGGATGATAGGTAGGTCCGGGTTCGAAACCGTCATAGCTCTCTTCGGGCGGCAACGACTGTACCGTGTATTCTAAGGCACGGCCGCCCGTAGATTGACTTTTTTGCATTTTTTTTCACTTTATATTTCATAAATAATATAATAATATACATGTTAATTTTACATTATATGACTGTATATTATATATTATGTACCTATATGTTATTTAAATTATTAGGAATTTAACTCATATTATTTTCTTTAAATTGTCTTTATTTTTCGTAAGTTATTTCGAATGTTGTGTGATTGGGTTTTTGGAAAATACTATTTTTTCTCTTCACTTAGGAAGCAGCTATACATACTAGACTTATTTTCTGCAGCACATTGTTCGCTATCCGACTAAGTCGGATAGCCAACCTAGCTGACGAACTTTAAAGTTAATAGATTTTGACTTGATATGACTGACTTTCTAGACACTCCAACACGGTTTCGACTTTACACTTTTTACATAAGAAAAAGCACCGGACATGTGACGGCACATACCATTCTATCCGCAGTAGACGGATTGCTCATTTTGATTTCGTCTTAGACGGTGCTGACTGACTTGCTTAACACTTAAACATGCAGGTTTTTTTTTTTTTTTGATATAATTATATATACATTACAGGTACATGTTTATATGTATTGTATTGGTTAATATAATATTATGTATCTATATGTTATTTTTTTTATGAATTATAATAAATAGGTACAATATATTATAATTGTTTGTATTTATATTGTATAGTCATAGTTTGTATTTTTCGTAAATTATTTCTTAAGTTGTGTAATAGGGTTTTCACTTATAGCCGCCCAACGTCAGGTCTGCAATCCACCGCAGGTGGATTGCCTACTTGATATGCTGTAGCACATTGTCCGCGATCCGACGAATTCGGATTGCCTACCTAGGTGGCTAATTGGATGTTAATCGATTTTGACTTGAGATGACTGACTTGCTAGACAATCCAACTCGGGTTTTGACTTTACACTTTTTACATAAGAAAGAGCCACCGGACATGCGACGGCACATACCACTCTATCCGCCGCAGGTGGATTGCTTATTTTTGTTTTGTCTTAGATGGGTAATGACTGATTTGCTGGACACTCTAACATGCAGATTTTCGAATTAACATTTTCTTACACGTACAAAAAAAGCACCGGACATACGCTGGGGGGTAGTATCATCATTGAATTGCCGGTTTTCGTGGGTCATGGGAGATTTCTAGACACTGAATCTTGACTTTCAAACGTTCCCACCTTCGAAACGAGACCGCCAAAGAGCCAGGCCATATCAGAAATTCTTATCACCTTCTAATGTGTAAGTGCGACATTTATAATTCGAGTGTGTCTCCAAAATCGGTACTCACTTACAACTAACACGGTCAAGGGGTCCCACTATTTTTTCGATTATTCACCTATCTACGCAACTAACGGAGTCCGCAATCCACCGCAGGTGGATTGCATACCTGGTGATATACGCTTCGCATATAGTCCGCGATCCGACGCAGTCGGATCGCCTACCTATGTGATTTTATAACTGATAGCTAGACATTGATAAACCTATCGACTCTACACTTTTTAACAATGTTAACAACCAAAAGCAGCGGAGAAATGGGAGATGATCCTGGATATCGTATCCAGCCTATCCATTTACAACGTTCGTGACGGATTGCTAGACGCTCAAACTTTTAAACATTCCCGCCAAAGCGCCAAGCCTTATCTCCAATCCATATCACTAATCCTTATCAGAAATCCTAAACTTTCGTCTTACAGCTTTTGCGACTTTTATAACTCCAACGACATTGTCTCCAAAATTGGTACCCACTCTCAGCGAGTCCAACTTTCCCAGAGTTTCACTTAGAGCTAGTAGAAATATAAAAGAGTAGAATGATTATTCAATTGAATCATAGATTAGCATTTTTAGCAATACGTAGAAATATAAGGAAGTCATAAAATGCGTGGGCCGGAACGCTGGTCACACACATCACATCCGTGAGCCGGGATACAGTATCTATAGGCAGGGGGTACGGGGAACTTCATATATAAGGGAGCCCGAATCGGCCTGTTTTCAGACGTGTACTACCACCCATTAGTGCAAGCACCTTCACGCCACTCTGTACGAGCATATTTTGGACTTAGAAAAATTATCAACAATATAATAAAATTCACAATAAAACAACAACTGTCTTTTATTTATTATCAACCACGACTACAACATCAAACAAACTGTCTGCGACCCGCAACGATAATATCTCGGCAGCCACTTATCTGCTATTAGAACTACGATAGTAGGTACCAAGCTGTCGAGAACATTACACTGGCGCAGTCGAAAAAGGAGGTTCAAGGAGTTTCAAGACGAGGCGAGCAGTCAAAGCGGTGGATTTAAAATTCCAAAGGCGAGTCTAGCAGTCAAGGTGGCTACATTCAACTTCGGAGATCCAGTACCGACGCAGCGGCTACACCACGTCAAGCAGCTCCACGGAGGTAACAGTCAAGGTCTGATCAACCAAGGCGACTCCGGAATCAACGAACAAATTCAAGACGGGCCAGCAGTCAATCAAGGAAAATGAACACAGCAGTGGCAACAACGTTGTTGTGAGTATATTAATTAAGTGAAGATAGATAATTAAAATTAGAATTGTATAGCTTGAAGTGCACGTCTCACGTTGATACATATATATCAGCGTTTATTTTATACTTGGTGGTGGTGTAAAATATTAGGGAAAAATATTCGAATAAAATTAAATAAAGAGAAAAAAAAATAGGAAACAAGCTTGAGAAGAACTATATACGTATTTTATGATAGACAGCTGTAGACTGATCTAGGATTTTTATGGTAAATAGACGGCAAGGACCGATCTAAGATTTTTTGTGATAGACAGCTGTAGACTGATCTAGGATTTTTATGGTAAATAGACGGCAAGGACCGATCTGAGATTTTTGTGGTAAGCAGCAGGGACTGACCTAAGTATTTTATGGTATTTTGTGATAGGCAGCAGGGACTGACCTAAGTGTTTTATGATATTTTGTGATAGACAGCGGAGACTGATCTAATAAATTAAAGTAGACAGCGATAGGCTGATCTAGGAAATTGATGCACGCGCGTAGCATTTTTTAATTATATATGAGAATAATTGATTAAAGTGAAATATTGAATTTTGAATTGAAATATAATTGTTGAAAGAATTTAAGTGATATATATTGAAAAAAAAAGAGATTTTGAATTAAAAGGCAGTAGATGACCTTATTAAAGTAATTGACGTCAAATTTTGAAAAGTTTTAAAAAAAAAAAAAGAGGGAGATTAATTATAGGGGCGCCCTAGGATAAGAAATAGTATAACATTACTAAGAATAAGTTGATAGAATAATTGTTAGAAATCAAAAGAATTTTTTAGAGTTTAGAAGATAGGTAAAGCGCGTAAATTAGGAAATTAAATCATTTAGGAAAAATTAGTAATAAGACTTTTATAATCTATAGTCTATAAAAATAGGGGATAGGAAGTCGAATATTATTGGAGGGATTTACGGAGTAGCTAACCGGGGAATTTTTTGTTATAATATTCGAGCGTAGTACGAGCGCGTACGCATAAAAACATCGCGGAACAGGGCGAGGGAACCGGGTGAGGGGATACCGTATCGAAATTTAACACGCGTAACATAGGCGGTCGAACGTTTTACGTGTTATTAGATAGGTACTCATCCATGTCCAACGTACGACGCGCGTTTACGTAATTTCATTTTAATATTTGTGCATGATAATTTATTTTATAAGTAATAATTTTTACGTATTATTAATTTTGGTGACGGTAGTTACGTATTATTAGTTTATAAATCAATAATAGTATATACATGTAGAGTAAATACTGTTGGTAATCACTCACGCGGATATAATATTAATAAATTTAGTAGATATAATTTATAAGTACCTAGTAGATATAATTTATTATAAATTATATATATGTAATGTTTAGATAAATATATGTCAGAATCCGATAGTTCAGATATTGATACTAGTTCTGCGGACAGTTCAATAAAAGTTGAAAATTATAAATCTAGGAAAGAATTAAAAGAGGCAGTTTTAAAAGACGCTGTAAAGAAAGAATTTTTAGAGCAAACTAGGAAACACATAGTTAAAACTGAAAAAACTGTTAGGAAAAATTTAGTAAGAACACATAGTTTAACAGAACAGATAGGTACCACGCCACGAAAACAAACCGTAGGTCGTTTAGGTACTAGGTCAGACTCAAGCGTAATTCACATGCAGTTAGAGTCAGTGGTTAAGAAAAAAACGAGTAAAATGGATTTAGATAAAGCAATTGCTATGATACCTATTTGCACGGGCAAAAAGGACGTAGCTGAATTTATAAATATTTGTGAAATCGCAATTAAAGAAACAACGGAAGCAGATACACCGATATTATTAAAAATAATTACTTCTAAGTTAACGGGAAATGCGTTAGAAGTAACAAAATATCGAAATTTAGAAACATGGGGAGCAATAAAAACAATATTAGAAGGGGCATTCGAACAAAAAGTATCGGAGAGGGCCCTATCAATAGCTTTAAACACGGCACGTATGGCCGAGGGAGAAAGTGTAGCAAAATTCGCTAGTAGAATCGAAGAGTTATATTATAAACTCTGCGCGGCAAGTACGGTAGGTCTAGCTCAGGCCGAGGCAGATATAGTGAAAAAACAAACAAAGAAACAGGCAATGATCATATTTATGACAGGGTTACCTCATCACCTATATACAGTACTGAAAAGTCGAAATCCCAGTACATTGGAACAATGTTTCAAAACGGCGATCGATGAGATGCTCGAATATGAGTCAAAAGTAGAAATGGACAAATTGCAGAGACAAATCGGTAATGGAAACAGGCAGACGTCAATAACGAGGAAAAACGACAAAATGGTGGTAATACAAATAACGCAGTTAATCGCGGAGGAAACGGTAATTCAAATCAAAGCAATAGAAATAATAATTTCAACGGGTATAACAACCGATATGTTAATCACAACAACCGCAATAACTATGGGAATAATAATCAGAGCGGATATGGCTCACACATGGTTAATCGCGGCGGTCATCGAGGCGGAAACGGCTATGGACGGAATTTCAATGGCAATAATGTACAACAAAATAATATTAACCGAGGCACCGGATGCTACACTTGTGGTAGATCTAATCACATAGCACGAGATTGCTGGAGCAATCGACCTAATGCGCAACAAAATACGTATAACAATAATCGTGTAAGCGGCACGCGCCATGCGAACAACAGCAATAATGTTCGTAGGGACAATAACAATACTCAGGGCGTACTTTGCAGTTACTGCAATAAGATAGGTCATGAAATTTCAAACTGTTATACAAAACAGAAAAACGAAAGAAGCACGTCGGGAAACGCCAACGGACCATCACCAGTGGGAGTCAGATTGGTCCAAGAAATAGTTCAAGACCCACACACAGGATTTTCCACATCACAGCAAAATTAATAGACAACCACATTACTTTAGAATCACCCAGTTTTAATAAGAGTCAAATTAAATTATTAGTCGATACTGGGGCGGATCTAAATATAATCAAAATTAATGCATTAAAAGGAAACACTGAAATTAACGAAAACGAAAAAATTTATTTGAAAGGCATCAATGAAAAAATAGTTTCTACAATAGGAAAAACAGAAATAGAATTAATAATTAATAATGAAGCATTCGAAACACAATTTTATGTTGTAAACAATATTTTTCCGATTTTGGCAGACGGAATAATTGGTAATAAATTTCTAATAGATAATCATGCAGTAATAGACGTCGCTAATAACACGCTAACAATAAATAATAATAAAACCGGAAGCGATAGTGACATCTGTTTTACATTAAAACCGCGCTCAGAAACAATAGTACAAATCGATATACCCGATACAGAAATGAATAATAAAAATATTTTAATTAATAAACAAGAATTAATACCGGGCGTATATTGCGCAAATATTTACAATACAGTCAAAAACAACAAAACTACAATAAGCATATTAAATATATCTGATATGACGCAGGAAATAAATGTAGGTCAAGTGCGTAATATTTCATACGACACGGATGTTTTGACAGATAGCGTACGGTGTATAAACACAATTGACACTGAACGCTCGCGTCGGGTCAGGGCGTTGATACGTACTGATCATCTTAAAGTTCACGAATATAATTCGATAATAAAAATATGTGAACATTACGCGGACATTTTCTATTTAGAAGGGGACAATCTTACGTGTACTACGGCAGCAGAACACGTAATAAAGGTTCCTAAGGATTTGAAACCGATTTATAAAAAACCATATCGTTTACCGTTTTCACAACAACCGGAGATAGAAAAACAAATAGGTCAAATGATGAAAGATGAAATCATAGAAAGATCAATGAGTCCGTTTAACGCACCATTAATATTAGTCAAAAAGAAGGAGGACGCCTCGGGGAAACAAAAATTCAGAATAGTTATCGATTTTAGGGCACTTAATGAAGTAACTTTAAATAAATTTCACCCATTACCAAATATAACGGAAATATTAGACCAATTAGGACAATGTCAACTGTTCAGTTTGATAGACTTGAAATCGGGGTATTTTCAGGTACCTTTGGCTAAAGAATCAAAAAAACTTACGGCATTTTCGACGGGACAAGGGCATTATCAATTTAAACGACTAGTTATGGGTCTAAGTTCAGCTCCGGCGACATTTCAAAAAATGATGACAAACGTGTTATCAGGGTTAATAGGAATGAAGTGTTTAGTATACCTGGATGACATAATAGTGTATGCTAAAAATTTACAAGACCACAATGAAAAATTAATAAACGTATTCGAGAGATTACGTATACACAATCTAAAAATAGAACCGGACAAATGTAGTTTTTTACAACGGGAATGTTTATTTTTAGGTCATGTAATTAGTGACGAAGGAATCAAACCGGACCAAGTGAAAGTTAAATCTGTAAAAGATTTTCCGGTTCCTAAAAACGTTAAGCAAATAAAAAGTTTTTTAGGACTTAGTGGGTATTATAGAAAATTCATAGAAAACTATAGTGCTATTGCTAATCCAATAGTGAAATTATTAAGAAAAGACGTAAAGTTCAATTGGGACGAAGACTGTCAAAAAGCTTTCGATAAATTAAAAGAAATATTATGTTCAGAACCAATTCTACAATATCCGGATTTTACAAAACAATTTATACTAACGACAGACGCTAGCGGTAGGGCGCTAGGTGCAATATTATCTCAAGGTAAAATAGGATCGGATTTACCAATAGCTTACAGTTCTAGAACTTTAAACCGGGCGGAATGTAATTATTCGGCAACGGAACTGGAATGTTTGGCGATTATATTCGGCGTAAAAACATTTCGACCGTATTTATATGGTAGAAAATTTACAATTCTTACGGACCATAGGCCTTTGTCATGGCTATTTAATTTAAAAGACCCATTATCCCGATTGGCAAGGTGGAGACTACAATTGGAGGAGTACGAATATGAGATAGTATACAAAATGGGCAAGTTAAACACCAATGTCGACGCGTTATCGCGTATGTATAATGTTATGGAAATTACGGATGAAAGTTATGATAATTTTATGCAAAAATTCGAAACAACAGTAATATCTAATAAAGACGTTAAGGAAGTACACGGCGAACTAATAAATAGTCCGTCGGAGTACCACATAGTATCTGAAATCGAAAAATATTATAATTTTCGATCAGGTATTAATTACGAATTAAAAATGAGATTTGGTAGAGACAAGCAATTAAAATCTCATAAAGATTTAGGCGACGTCGTAAAATTCAAAAGCGGAGATAGGTACATAATATTTTTAATAACAAAAACGAAAAAGAAACAATTAGCCACGTACCAAAATTTACACGTTGCTTTACTGAATCTTAAGTATTTTTTGTGAATTTATAAATTTTATTATAGCAAATAACAAAGTAGCTTAATTAACACACTAAAGTAAATATATATAAAAAAAAAAAAAAAAAAGTAACGCTAGATATTAATAATTAACTAATAGAATACCACAAATAGTAATTTTAATTGCATTAATTTCAGGAAAAAAAAAGAGAAAGAAATAACATTAGGAATCGGGCGGTAAATAAATAATAGGGGCATATTTTGTCTATTTTATTGGAGACTGACAAATGGTGCACTATTATGCACCGAACGGTTTGACCACTTAAGAGAAATGTTGGAATTTGATCGTTTGGTGATTGGTTGGGAAAATCGTGTGAATAGCAGATTTTTTTTGACGGGATCACCAAGGGACCAAATGGCCATAATAACTCACAATAAGAAATTACAAAATCTTATTAGTTTAGCCAGTGTCGCGGGAGGATGCTTTGATTTGCAGCACACTCTGGCGACACGGGTTCAATTAGCAAGATGAGATCATTACGAAAATAGAATAAAATAGAATCGATTTAATACTAGTCTTGATCATGTAATAAAACTTGAATACAATAGTTTATTGTTGGTCTGGACCTGTAGTAAAAAGATACAATCTAATTACAGTATAGGGATAGTAATATTAACTAGGCATAAAATATAATGATAAAGCGATTAATGGAAAATATATATATAGAAGCAAACGGAATGAAAAAAAAAAAAAAAGAAAGTTAGGAACATATTAGCATATATTGGCGTAATTAACATGGTGATGGAATAAGAAATATATTAATCTAATTTATTTAAAATATAATTAACATGGTAATGGAAAATAAAATATAGTAAACACCACTATTTTATCATATATATATATATTAGTAGGATAAAAAAGAGAGTTCTGGAACCCCAGCCTGCTGGCTCAGCCCTATACCTGATGGCTCAACCCGCGAAACCCGTTGCTCAACCCATATACATCTATTATACACCTCTGCTCAACCCATATCACATACGTACACGACATTCCCCCCCCCGCTACCCCGCTCTTCATATACCCCCCACCATCAATCACGCACTTGTACGATATTCCCCCCACCACTCTTCCCTATCATTTAACCGCGGAAAATAATTTAAAAATTTTTTCGCCGAACCGGGATTCGAACTCAAACAGGTCGTTTCCCATACGACAACCACACCACTGCGCAACTTACTCGCTTATGATTACAAGGTATATTCTATCTCATTTAACTGGTGTTTACGACAATCGTTCACATACGTACGAGATGTATAATTTCCCCCACCACCACCACAACCACTATACCTTACAAAGGGCCGCCGCGAACGCGCGCGAGCCCGCCACCGCGTTATCATACCTATGTTATCAGTTATCACATCTATAAATACCTACATACGCACTTACGTACAAACACACATACATACATACATACATACATACATATATATATATATACATACATACATATATACACGTTATACATCTCAAACAAACACACATTCAAATATATTATAATATAGTCTACATATAATATACATAGGTACTTACATATATATATAAACAATTATACACACATCATTATCACAGTGACTTGAACATATAATATTCCACTGATATTTCTAACAATAAACATTCTATAATTTCCCCCCCCCCCCCCACCACCACCACCACCACCAACACCACCAACGCTACACCTTACAAAGGGCCGCCGCGAACGCGCACGAGTCCGCCACCGCGTTATCATATCTATGTTATCAGTTATCACATCTATAAATACCTACTTACATACGCACTTAGTATTGTGCCGACAGTCGTCGCGAACACACGCGTGTGCTTCGTGTCGTCGTTATTGTGCGCTATCGCGGGTCGTTCCGCTTATCTTAATTAATACATGTTATTATACATCGCTGCGTTATTCGATATCTTATCGTGGCGGCTCAGACCGTCGTCCAGCAATGGATTCGACGAACAACACTACTACGGCGACAACATTAATTTCCGTCGACCAAGCAATACTGGTACGTATGCAAAATGAAAATGAAACATTGCATAAACTTGTAATGGAATTACAAGCGAGTAATGCACAATTACAGAGCCAACTACTAGACATCCAAGTGAGTAATACTATTACCAATAATACTAATACTACCACTGCTATAAGTAAAAACGTACATAATGGAGCTGGCCACAGCTCAGTGATTAGTTCAAACGCGCAGACAAAACACACCCAACTAACAGATAATGATGTCATTCAATCAGTACCAAAAATATACAAACCACCACCAATCACAGCATGTGGTGTTAACGATATACAAAACTTAGTTACTATTTTAACTCGCGAAGAAGTCGCCGGCCACGAACAGCAACTAAAAACTTTCGCTAACGGTGACATAAAAATCTCTACAGAGGACGAACAGCAGTTTAGACGAACACTAAAAGCTCTTGAAATCAACAAAATCGAGTTTCATAGATTTCAATTGAAAGCTGAAAAAAAATTCCGGGTCGTAATACGTGGATTGCACCCAGAAACTGACATATGTGAAATCAAAAGAGACCTACTCGACAAAGGGTTTCCCGCTTGTGATGTCTCAAACATTCAAATTAAAAAAAAACTCAATCCCAATGATAAAAACAGTGAAACCAAGCGTATAAGATTGCCTTTATTTTTCGTAGACCTAGTTCCACAAGGAAACAATAAAGATATTTACAAGTTAGATAGTCTATGTTATCATAAAATCAAAATAGAACCACCAAGGAAGAAAAAAGATGTGCCACAGTGTAAAAACTGTCAGTCTTTTGGCCATACACAAAATTACTGCCACAAAAAACCAGTGTGTGTAAAATGTAGTGAAGATCATAGAACAGAAGACTGCCAAAAGTCAAAAAAATCAAAAGCTAAATGTGCTAATTGTGGTGAAGCTCACACAGCAAACTGGAAGGGCTGCTCTGCCTACAAAAAGGCAGAAGAAAGAGTACACCCAAAAAAGATCACTGCAGTACAACGCATTCAACAAAAACCAACGAAAACTGTCACAGCGGCCATCTCTTATGCACAGATGACAAGCTCTCCTAATATTAATACAACGCCTCAAACGTCCAATCAGCAACAACAGTCCAACGTAAACGACCCCTCGTTATTAGATATTTTATCTGCACTTACTAATATAACAAAATCGCTAGAAAAAGTCACATCTAGACTGGATAGATTAGAAAGTAATCAATCTAAGTCTAACAACAAAAGTCAAAAGAAAAAGTAATGAATCGCATATTGCGAATCATAGCATGGAACGCCAATGGGCTTGTTCAGCGCAAACAAGAACTCGATGACTTCTTGCACAATGAAAACATTGATATTGCTCTAGTATCAGAAATACATTTTACACCTTGGACTGTTCTAAAAATCAGAAATTATAATATCTATACCACTCTCCATCCTAGCGGTAAAGCTCGTGGAGGTACAGCGATATTTATAAAAGAATCCATTAAACATTTCGAGTTAGAAGAACACTCGCAATTATATTTGCAAGCCACAACCGTTAGGGTCAATGATGGAAACAATGACCTTACGGTTACGGCTATCTACTGCCCACCACAGGGAGGTGCAGATGAAACTAAATTCACTGACTTCTTCCGCAAGCTAGGAAATAGATTCATTGTTGGTGGAGACTACAATGCAAAACACACTCACTGGGGATCAAGACTAATCACCCAGAAAGGACGTGCCCTGTTCAAGACAATTAATACTATCAACGCTGGAACTATCTCCACCAGAAAACCAACTTACTGGCCAACCGACCCGAATAAGATACCTGACCTATTAGATTTTTTCGTGGTTAAAAATATCTCACCTAACTACGTTGAAGTTGAGGGACTAATAGAATTATCGTCCGACCATATTCCTGTGTTACTTTCACTAAGTTCAAATGTCATTATGAAAGAACGGAAAATCTTTCTCACAAACAAAAGAACAGATTGGGACCTCTTTAGGACTACCCTCGAAGAAACCACCACGCTTTCAGTGAAGTTAAAAACACCATCAGACATTGAAGTGGTAGTACAAAAACTAACTAAGGATATCACGGAAGCAATAAAAGTGGCAACACCAATAATTCCAGGAGGAAATAACCGAGAGATCACCTACCCGCTTGAAATTAGAGAACTAGTTCAACAAAAGCGTAAGGCGAGAAGAACCTGGCATAGAACT
The DNA here is from genome assembly GCF_019925205.1 of Metopolophium dirhodum. Lineage (NCBI taxonomy): Eukaryota > Metazoa > Arthropoda > Insecta > Hemiptera > Aphididae > Metopolophium > Metopolophium dirhodum. The sequence goes on from NC_083560.1 coordinate 142,692,704, forward strand.
CGACATCCAGAGGATAAAACTAATTGGAACCGTATTAGTAAAATATTACGTGACAAAATTAACGAAATGAAAAACGAAACATTTAAATCGTACTTGAGTGGCCTATCTGCAACGGATGATACCGATTACTCATTATGGAAAGCCACAAGACGCATTAAAAGACCTCATACCCACGTGCCACCTATTCGAAAAATAGATGGTACTTGGGCACGCAGTGAGCAAGACAAAGCTGAAGTATACGCCCAATACCTTGAGAATGTATTTCAACCAAATGATATCGCATCCGAACTCGATGTAATACAATGCCCACCACTCAACGAAATAAGAGAAAAAATACGGTTTTTCACACCTCTAGAAGTCGCCCATGAAATCGATAACAACATCAACCCAAAAAAGGCACCTGGTTTCGACGAGATCAGCCCACGCATACTTAAAGAGTTACCAAAGAAGACGATTATCCTTTTGACACATATTTACAACGCAATCTTACGACTCGAAAGTTTCCCTATGCAATGGAAAAAGGCGCAAGTGATCATGCTACTAAAACCAGGTAAGCCACCAGAACAAGCTACCTCGTACAGACCAATATCGCTTCTCCCAAGCATGTCAAAGCTCTTTGAAAAACTACTTCTTAAACGCTTAAAACCTCTTATAGAAGCAAGACACCTTATACCAGACCATCAGTTTGGATTTAGGAACAAACATTCTACTATTGAACAAGTTCATCGAGTCACCAATGTAATAAGCAAGGCTTTTGAGGAAAAAAAATACTGCTGCGGAGTGTTTCTAGATGTAGCCCAAGCCTTTGATAAGGTTTGGCACAAAGGACTACTTATAAAACTACGAGAGCAACTACCACACACATGGTGTGCACTCTTAGAATCTTATTTGACCGAAAGACAATTTAGAGTTGTACACGAAGAAGCGATCACAAGTTGGAAAAACACACTAGCAGGAGTTCCACAAGGTAGTGTACTGGGACCAATCCTTTATCTACTCTACACAGCTGACATCCCAACCAATGGTAACTCAATGACAGCTATGTTTGCTGACGACACTGCAATTTTAGCAACAAGCAGTAATCAACAGACTGCGACCGAAAACGTACAGGCCTCAATCAATCACATCTCTAATTGGACAAGGAAATGGAAAATCAAGATTAATAAAGATAAGTCAATGCACGTAAATTATACAATACGTAAAACTGAAAATCTCCGAATTTTGCTGGATGACACGTCAATTCCACAAAAAGACTCAGTGAAATATCTGGGTATGCACCTTGATTCTCGCCTTAACTGGAAGCATCACGTCCGTCAAAAAAAACTACAAATTCAAGAAAAAATGCGCAAACTATACTGGTTAGTTGGAAGACGTTCCACACTAGACCTGACGAGCAAACGGCTTTTATATATAGCTATTATCAAACCGATATGGACTTATGGCATACAACTGTGGGGTTGTGCCAGCAAATCCAACATCGAAGTCATCCAACGCTGTCAGAATATCGCCCTTCGTACCATTGTTGCAGCATACCGGTACGACAGGAATGAAATCATCCATCGAGACTTGAATATATCATCCATCCAAGATGAAATCAAAAAGTTTGCCAACAAACATGCGAAAAAACTCGAGCTGCATCCCAATGCAAGTGCAAAACAACTTCTTGACAACTCGCAAGACATTAGACGACTCAAACGCTTAAAGCCATATGACCTAGTTTAAGTAACGTAAGCTAAGGTAAGGGACTATCTCACCGGAGGTACAACCCCAAACATGTTAACGCATAATATATAAGTAATCATTGTCACTTACTCATAATATTATCGTATACTACCCTTTATGTATTGTATTTATAAAGACTTTCGGTCGTTTAAATAAAGATGCCATTGGCAGTTTAAAAAAAAAAAAAAAAAAAAAACATACGCACTTACGTACAAACACACATACACATACATACATACATATATACATACATACAAACACACACGTTATACATCTCAAACAAACACATTCAAATATATTATAATATAGTATACATATAATATACATAGGTACTTACATATATCTAAACAATTATACACACATCATTATCACAAACCCCTGAACATATTATTATACAATTTATATACTTATTACTTACATATCAATAAAACGCATCATATAAATATGATATAACCATACATATACAAACTATAATATACTATTAAACATTATACAGTACTCTTCAGTTTTCATTCTGAACTTATATATACATACATACAAACACACATACATACATACACACATACACATACATGCATACATACATACATACATACATACATACATACATATACATACATACATACCCACATACACATACATACATACATACATATATACGAACATACGTTATGCTCATAATATAATATAAGGTACCTACAACATCACACATACCTATATACAAATATTATACCATAATATTATATACTTATTACTTACATATCAATAAAACTCATAGGTATATTTATTCATATAAATATGATATAACCATACACATACAAACTATAATATAGTATTACACACCATACAGTACTCATCAGTTTTCATACTGAACTTATATAATAATATTTACAACACACACAAGCTCAACATATAGATTATATACCATATCATACATAGGTACACGCATACATGCATAGATACATACATTCATATCACATCACATCACACACACACACACACACACACACACACACACACACACACACGATTCCAGTATTCCATATAGTATACAAACAAGCCGCCCAGTCCTTCGTTATACATGGGAATAAATCTCAAACACACACACACACACACACAGACATAAACTTGTAAAAATATTTATTTTCAAAATAAACACGTCGGAATATAGGTACATTCGCTTGCATTCACACATTCCTCTCCCCCACAACATACGGAAATATGAATTATAATATATATATATATGTATATATGGTCAATCGTTTAATCGTTTACAGATGATGATGAGTTTCATTCACACATTTCTCTAGCACAACACACTTACACTCATATACCCATAGGATAGTTCATACATATTTAGATACTTACATAGTCGCATAATATTATATACATACATACACACATTCATCAGGTATCACAAACACCCAAACATATTATAATATATATGTATATGCAGTATTCATATATATTTAGTTTATGTACATATATTCACACATACAACATCACAAACACACACACACAACCAAACATATTATACAGCTTAGGTACATATCAATATATTAAGACACAAAAGTCATACTTACAAAAAACATAGTCGCAATTACGTAGATGCATTTAAACATTCCAATCCATCCACCCTAGAAAGTATTTTCACCCCCGCCATCCCTCGTCAATTACGACTACAAAATTGTAATTCCTATTAAAATACATAGATCTAACTATTTTATACAGCTCAAAGGATTACTCGACAACATACACAAAATTATATATTTATGACACACAATATTATGAATTTGTGTAACTAGTAGGTATACTGACTAAGGAGAATAGAGGATATCGACTCTGAGGGTCTTGGACGTCGTCTTTGAGTATATAGTTTGGTCACTAAATGCAAAAATTATAGTATCCTATTTCGACTTCACCGTTTATATACCTACTACAATTATTTTAATGTTTGAAATAATACAAAATTTAATCTAATATATTTGAATTAAACACAAATATGCTTATACTTATTTTTCATTTTAATATTTTAATTTTTGTGTAAAATAAAAACAACCGTGATATTTAAAAACAAGTTGTAACAATTATAAATATAATAATATAACATATTTATATGTTTCATAACACTTATGTATATAATACGAACTCTACCTTATGTACGATTAACTGCTAATCGATACATTAATATTAAAACACACACACATAATTGCAAGGCCTATGACCAACACACACCACGGATTAGTAAAGCAGTTCACTATACACCTCATATCTCAATACACACTACGACTATGTATGACTACGATACAGTCACATATTATAATAGAACATAGCTATATTTGCGAGTATTATTATTATTTGTCAGTGCTTAGTAGACAATAAACCATAATTATAACTGAAATGGAATCTTAGTAATTTAAATATATTATTTAAGATTCTGATATTTACATATCTGCCCCTAACCTATGGTATTTATATCTATTGGATCCTACGATTCTCCCTGAATATATTATATTTAACTGATCGTCCCCCCGATCATGATACAAAGTTTTTTTATTTATTGGTAATAATGCTACATAAGGTTACACCACAGCCGTCTCAATCAACATTCGCCAAACACCCCGCACCAGCACCTACGCAATGTGAGACGTAGATTATTCTAATATTTATAGGAAATTAAATAATTTATATGAAACAAAAAGACACGATATATAAAAAGTATTTTCAATTATTAAAATAATATTAAGGTTTACAATAAATATTTACAAGGTTCTTACTTATCCATTAAATGGATTATAAAATTGTATCATTATCTGAGTAACATATATTTCTCGGTATTTCGTCATCTTCTAGGTAATAATATATAAAAACGTATATGATGCCTCATCCATATTATATATCCAATGGTATATTAATTTTCATATCTCCTTTATACTTTCGAACCAACGGATACATTATGTATCAAACAACGTCTTGATCAATTGTTATGTAATACATCTGAGAAAAACAACATTCATCAAGACTAGTCATGCATCTACATGTTTGTATGCTAATAAAACCTTAACTATTGTTAATCAACAATTGATATATTTTAAGAACGAATGAGAAAAACATACATGTAAAAGCCATATCACTTGTGTATTATTTATTTTTTACATTATGTATCACACCTACCATATTATTATTACACATATACCCCTCTTGATCACTAATCCTTAATCATTACCTATCACTTATTCTTGATCCCTTGATCCTCTGATCTCGTGTTCTATATTTTTCATACCTGTGCATGAGAAAACACATACACGAACGCGCATACAACAACTTACATATTATCAATAACCTGACCGACATATATATATATTAATTCATGCATGTACACGGGAAAAACACACACACCATTACCAGTCACAGTCACCACCAACGAAACACTCTCGAAAACATATTTTTTCACGCTTACATATGAGAAAACGCATGTGTGCTTGCACATCAACAACTTACATATCACTCAAGTGACCGATGCGTATATTTTATCAGCACATACGTACAACAGTCATATCACTTGTATAATATTTTTATTTTACCGTGTGCATACACACAGGCATATAACACCACCGCCATATATTATTGTATAAGTTATAATATCGGAAAATTAAGAACTATTAACAATATCTCTCATTTCAGCAGATACTTTATGCGGTTTATTACCTAAATTTAGAAATATACAATAATTAACGTCACATCTGTAGTACCTATCTTACCAACATCTTTATCAATTTAACAATTAAAAATTTTCATATTATTAGTCATTTTCCATACAGGCTCATGCTACAATGTGCATACATGTGGGAACATACATACATTCTTGTTATTGTATGTTTATATACACAATACTATCAGGCTAACCTATCCTGAATAATATTACAGATACTTATATTTTTAATCAATCATACATACATTGAAATATTGTATGAGATTACATTAGACTAAAATCATAGCTTATATATACATACATGGATTATAGGTATATACGAGAAAAAATAAATCTCTTTAACTGTTATTATTGTTATTATTATTCGTTTATTATTCGTCAAGTGTAGTGAGAATTATAATATATATATATATATATATATATATAACAATAAGTAAAAAAAAATAATACTAAAAACTATTACCAACCCATCACTTAGTTCTATAGTTACCTACATGAATACGCGATACCTAGTATGATATTATGAAAACCCACATTAAATCATATATACATATTCGATATTACAAACGCCTAAACATATTTTATAGTTAACATAACTATATATACATATAAACATTCATATATATATATAGGTACACATCAATAAGTCATCTACATAATATAGGCATACACATATATTACTTACATAGTAAGCACACACTTGTGTACCTATATCCTTACATATTTGATATTCTTATATATTTAAACAGTATTCATACATACATACATACATACATACATACATAGACTCGATTATTCCAAATAATAATTCACATAAAATATTTTCGGTATATAATTTATTCAATACCTGGATTCTTTAACATATATTAATTATTATATATTTACATTAGATAGGTACATGAAATATATCACAACGTCGCCGTGGATACTGATGTAACGATATCCAATATACAACAATTAAATGCAATATAGTACCTGATCATATATTATAATTTACTCATTTTTTCGTTAAATACGTAGGTAGAATTTATGCAGAAACCTAAAAATATACTCAACAATGTGAATATACATTAAAATGTACTGATTTTGATAAAAAAAAAAAAAAAAAAAAACATAGCTGTCTGTGTGTAAATACAGAAATCTTGCTAAAATAAGTAAAAATATCAAAATTGCAATAAAGCATATTATGGAAACATCATAATATTTTAGTAAAAAATGGGCAAAAATATCATAATTTCATTAAATAATATGTAATATTATAAAAAATATCATACCCATGTCTAGTTTATTACCATCAAAGGCATATATACAGTTTAGTTATTAAATGTATCTAAATGCATGACCATCACTATAACGAGTCATTATTACAAGTCTCAACATCCGAAACATATCGTTGCACTATAATATAATAGTTAATACATACATACATACATACACACACATACACACGTACATACATTTGCATACATATTTACTTAAACAGCATTCGTGCATACATATAGACGCGATTGATTATTTCAAATAATAATTTATATAAAATACTTTCGATATATACCTATTTTATTTAATACCTGAATTCTTAAACATATATTAATTATTATATATTTACAGTAGATACATGAAATATATCACAACGTCGCTGTGCATACTAATACTACAATTAAATGCAATATAATACCTACAAAATCATATTTAAATTCCATGGTATTCGATAATAAGAAAGATAATATTATATAGTTATTTTCATCACATATTAGCAAAAACAAAATAAAATGTACCTACGTCAAGCTGTGATAATCTTTCACTTATGATATCATATAGTAAACCATATATATTTCAATTATTTTTAACGCATATCTTACACAGATGGCCCAGCATTTATTTTATACAAAATAATAGGAGTTTATTATTACTTATACAGTTATATCTATACTACATGGATGCTTATCACTGATACTTTTCATGTATTAGGTATTCTATATGCTTACATTGTAAAATAATCATGAAATCGCTTGTGTATTACCTTCACAAGCTTGGAAATATATATATATATTTTTTTTTCTAGTGAAAATTGATAAAAATATCTTAATTTCTCCCAAATTATTATATTATGTATATTAATGTCGATAAAATCTTATACAAATATAATTTCTATGTCAAGGACATGTCTAAAATATCGAAAATCTTAATAATTACATATAACTATATGTAATTGTAGGTTAGACTAAAAAAAAAAATACAAAAATTAAATTAAAGGTCATGATCCATTATGACTCTTTACTTCATCCTTCACAGAGTGTAGATGAAGTAATCTTTAATCGTATTAAAGGTCATGATCCACTATGACTCATTACTTCATCGTTCACAGAGTGTAGATGAAGTAATCTTTAATTTAATTTTTGTATTTTTTTTTTTTTTTTTCGTCTAACCTACAGGAAACTAACCTAACCTAGTGGAGGGGTGGAGGGGGAAATATAGTCGTGCACGTATGCGAGTGATTGTGATTTCTGAATTCGAACCGTACGGATGTTAATTATGAATTGGATGATCTTTAATGTATCTTGAGTTAAACAGTTAACGTATGAAATCATAATATTATGTATAACGGTTTATGATGATAATGATAATAACTATATGTGTTTTTAATAAAATTACGATATTTGTATATGGATTTAGTATGAAAATAGTTTATATTTGAGGTATAAATATGCTGATGTTTATGAGAACTACAGAAATATAATATTTCTCACGTGGATGCATCTAATATGATTTTTTAATACGAATATGAAGTTTGTATATATTTTCATTGAAAATATGATATTATTATACAAATATGTGTACCTATAAATTATTTAGAGTAAAGTCGAATACAATAAAAGCTATATTTATATCAGCATTGTAGACTGTTGAAATTATACATTTTTGCGAGATTTTTAATATATACGTATCGTCTTATTCAGATAGTTTTATCAAGATCTGAATAGTGCCTATATGTGTTGGAGTATAAATATGTTTATATTTATGATCAGTATGTATACGTACGATCGAATATAATAATATAATATAATATTATTATTATTTTATACCTATATAAAACCAAACTATGACTAATTATTTAATATCTACTAGAGATGGCAAGATATATCCTAACTTGTGATGGTAATATACGTGTATTTTACATTATTTGTGAAGTAAATAGGTGAACGGGTATGGTTTCAGCATAAATACCCTCATGTATTTAGCGATAATTGGAGACAAATATATGATTTCTATGTTACACTGATGGAAAATCATAAAAATATAGTGGTCTTGACCGACGTGTTATAGATTTGTGTACTTCAAGACAGGTATAGTGATGAAAATCAGTGAAGATTGTAATGAGAGTATAGGTATATTATATTATATAGCTGACGAGTGAGGCTCTATGAATACAGTTTTTATGATGTTTAAATAAAAATAATAACTTTTAGCAAAAGTATCTATGAAAATACCGGTTTTTAAAGGTAATGTATTACTTATATATACCTATTTTTACAGTGAGATTATGATAATTGAACACATTTTTATTGAATTTATGAAATGTTTACATGTTTTAACATAATATAATGTATGAGTCATAAAACTTGAAATATATCTAATGCGATATGATTGATGGAATGATTTGCAGACTATAGTTATATGTAATTATTAAGATTTTCAATATTTTAGACATGTCCTTGACATAGAAATTATATTTGTATAAGATTTTATCGACATTAATATACCTAATATAATAATTTGGGAGAAATTAAGGTATTTTTATCAATTTTCACTAGGAAAAAAAAATATATATATATTTCCAAGCTTGTGGAGGTAATATACAAGCGATTTCTTGATTATTTTACAAAGTAAGCATATAGAATACCTAATACATGAAAAGTATCAGTGATAAGCATCCATGTAGTATAGATATAACTGTATAAATAATAATAAACTCCTATTATTTTGTATAAAATAAATGCTGGACCATCTGTGTTAGATATGCGTTAAAAATAATTGAAATATATATGGTTTACTATATGATATCATAAGTGAAAGATTATTACAGCTTGACGTAGGTACATTTTATTTTGTTTTTGCTAATATGTGATGAAAATAACTATATAATATTATTTTTCTTATTATCGAATACCATGGAATTTAAATATGATTTTGTAGGTATTATATTGCATTTAATTGTAGTATTAGTATGCACAGCGACGTTGTGATTGATATATTTCATGTATCTACTGTAAATATATAATAATTAATATATGTTTAAGAATTCAGGTATTAAATAAAATAGGTATATATCGAAAGTATTTTATATAAATTATTATTTGAAATAATCAATCGCGTCTATATGTATGCACGAATGCTGTTTAAGTAAATATGTATGCAAATGTATGTACGTGTGTATGTGTGTGTATGTATGTATGTATGTATTAACTATTATATTATAGTGCAACGATATGTTTCGGATGTTGAGACTTGTAATAATGACTCGTTATAGTGATGGTCATGCATTTAGATACATTTAATAACTAAACTGTATATATGCCTTTGATGGTAATAAACTAGACATGGGTATGATATTTTTTATAATATTACATATTATTTAATGAAATTATGATATTTTTGCCCATTTTTTACTAAAATATTATGATGTTTCCATAATATGCTTTATTGCAATTTTGATATTTTTACTTATTTTAGCAAGATTTCTGTATTTACACACAGACAGCTATGTTTTTTTTTTTTTTTTTTTTTTATCAAAATCAGTACATTTTAATGTATATTCACATTGTTGAGTATATTTTTAGGTTTCTGCATAAATTCTACCTACGTATTTAACGAAAAAATGAGTAAATTATAATATATGATCAGGTACTATATTGCATTTAATTGTTGTATATTGGATATCGTTACATCAGTATCCACGGCGACGTTGTGATATATTTCATGTACCTATCTAATGTAAATATATAATAATTAATATATGTTAAAGAATCCAGGTATTGAATAAATTATATACCGAAAATATTTTATGTGAATTATTATTTGGAATAATCGAGTCTATGTATGTATGTATGTATGTATGTATGTATGAATACTGTTTAAATATATAAGAATATCAAATATGTAAGGATATAGGTACACAAGTGTGTGCTTACTATGTAAGTAATATATGTGTATGCCTATATTATGTAGATGACTTATTGATGTGTACCTATATATATATATGAATGTTTATATGTATATATAGTTATGTTAACTATAAAATATGTTTAGGCGTTTGTAATATCGAATATGTATATATGATTTAATGTGGGTTTTCATAATATCATACTAGGTATCGCGTATTCATGTAGGTAACTATAGAACTAAGTGATGGGTTGGTAATAGTTTTTAGTATTATTTTTTTTTACTTATTGTTATATATATATATATATATATATATATTATAATTCTCACTACACTTGACGAATAATAAACGAATAATAATAACAATAATAACAGTTAAAGAGATTTATTTTTTCTCGTATATACCTATAATCCATGTATGTATATATAAGCTATGATTTTAGTCTAATGTAATCTCATACAATATTTCAATGTATGTATGATTGATTAAAAATATAAGTATCTGTAATATTATTCAGGATAGGTTAGCCTGATAGTATTGTGTATATAAACATACAATAACAAGAATGTATGTATGTTCCCACATGTATGCACATTGTAGCATGAGCCTGTATGGAAAATGACTAATAATATGAAAATTTTTAATTGTTAAATTGATAAAGATGTTGGTAAGATAGGTACTACAGATGTGACGTTAATTATTGTATATTTCTAAATTTAGGTAATAAACCGCATAAAGTATCTGCTGAAATGAGAGATATTGTTAATAGTTCTTAATTTTCCGATATTATAACTTATACAATAATATATGGCGGTGGTGTTATATGCCTGTGTGTATGCACACGGTAAAATAAAAATATTATACAAGTGATATGACTGTTGTACGTATGTGCTGATAAAATATACGCATCGGTCACTTGAGTGATATGTAAGTTGTTGATGTGCAAGCACACATGCGTTTTCTCATATGTAAGCGTGAAAAAATATGTTTTCGAGAGTGTTTCGTTGGTGGTGACTGTGACTGGTAATGGTGTGTGTGTTTTTCCCGTGTACATGCATGAATTAATATATATATATGTCGGTCAGGTTATTGATAATATGTAAGTTGTTGTATGCGCGTTCGTGTATGTGTTTTCTCATGCACAGGTATGAAAAATATAGAACACGAGATCAGAGGATCAAGGGATCAAGAATAAGTGATAGGTAATGATTAAGGATTAGTGATCAAGAGGGGTATATGTGTAATAATAATATGGTAGGTGTGATACATAATGTAAAAAATAAATAATACACAAGTGATATGGCTTTTACATGTATGTTTTTCTCATTCGTTCTTAAAATATATCAATTGTTGATTAACAATAGTTAAGGTTTTATTAGCATACAAACATGTAGATGCATGACTAGTCTTGATGAATGTTGTTTTTCTCAGATGTATTACATAACAATTGATCAAGACGTTGTTTGATACATAATGTATCCGTTGGTTCGAAAGTATAAAGGAGATATGAAAATTAATATACCATTGGATATATAATATGGATGAGGCATCATATACGTTTTTATATATTATTACCTAGAAGATGACGAAATACCGAGAAATATATGTTACTCAGATAATGATACAATTTTATAATCCATTTAATGGATAAGTAAGAACCTTGTAAATATTTATTGTAAACCTTAATATTATTTTAATAATTGAAAATACTTTTTATATATCGTGTCTTTTTGTTTCATATAAATTATTTAATTTCCTATAAATATTAGAATAATCTACGTCTCACATTGCGTAGGTGCTGGTGCGGGGTGTTTGGCGAATGTTGATTGAGACGGCTGTGGTGTAACCTTATGTAGCATTATTACCAATAAATAAAAAAACTTTGTATCATGATCGGGGGGACGAGCAGTTAAATATAATATATTCAGGGAGAATCGTAGGATCCTATAGATATAAATAGGTTAGGGGCAGATATGTAAATATCAGAATCTTAAATAATATATTTAAATTACTAGGATTCCATTTCAGTTATAATTATGGTTTATTGTCTACTAAGCACTGACAAATAATAATAATACTCGCAAATATAATATTCCTAAGCTATATTCTATTATAATATGTGACTGTATCGTAGTCATACATAGTCGTAGTGTGTATTGAGATATGAGGTGTATAGTGAACTGCTTTACTAATCCATGGTGTGTGTTGGTCATAGCCCTTGCAATTATGTGTGTGTGTTTTAATATTAATGTATCGATCAGCAGTTAATCGTACTTAAGGTAGAGTTCGTATTATATACATAAGTGTTATGAAACATATAAATATGTTATATTATTATATTTATAATTGTTACAACTTGTTTTTAAATATCACGGTTGTTTTTATTTTACACAAAAATTAAAATATTAAAATGAAAAGTAAGTATAAGCATATTTGTGTTTAATTCAAATATATTAGATTAAATGTTGTATTATTTCAAACATTAAAATAAATGTAGTAGGTATATAAACGGTGAAGTCGAAATAGGATACTATAATTTTTGCATTTAGTGACCAAACTATATACTCAAAGACGACGTCCAAGACCCTCAGAGTCGATATCGTCTATTCTCCTTAGTCAGTATACCTACTAGTTACACAAATTCATAATAATGTGTGTCATAAATATATAATTTTGTGTATGTTGTCGAGTAATCCTTTGAGCTGTATAAAATAGTTAGATCTATGTATTTTAATAGGAATTACAATTTTGTAGTCGTAATTGACGAGGGATGGCGGGGGTGAAAATACTTTCTAGGGTGGATGGATTGGAATGTTTAAATGCATCCACGTAATTGCGACTATGTTTTTTGTAAGTATGACTTTTGTGTCTTAATATATTGATATGTACCTAAGCTGTATAATATGTTTGGTTGTGTGTGTGTGTTTGTGATGTTGTATGTGTGAATATATGTACATAAACTAAATATAAATGAATACTGCATATACATATATATTATAATATGTTTGGGTGTTTGTGATACCTGATGAATGTGTGTATGTATGTATATAATATGCGACTATGTAAGTATCTAAATATGTATGAACTATCCTATGGGTATATGAGTGTAAGTGTGTTGTGCTAGAGAAATGTGTGAATGAAACTCATCATCATCTGTAAACGATTAAACGATTGACCATAATTAAATACCTATAATTAATATTTCCGTATGTTGTCGGGGAGAGGAATGTGTGAATGCAAGCGAATGTACCTATATTCCGACGTGTATATTTTGAAAATAAATATTTTTACAAGTTTATGTCTGTGTGTGTTTGAGATTTATTCTCATGTATAACGAAGGACTGGGTGGCTTGTTTGTATACTATATGGAATACTGGAATCGTGTGTGTGTGTGTGTATATGTGATGTGATGTGATATGAATGTATGTATCTATGCATGCATGCGTGTACCTATGTATGATAAGGTATATAATATATATGTTGAGCTTGTGTGTGTTGTAAATATTATTATATAAGTTCAGAATGAAAACTGATGAGTACTGTATAGTGTGTAATACCATATTATAGTTTGTATGTGTATGGTTATATCATATTTATATGAATAAATATACCTATGCGTTTTATTGATATGTAAGTAATAAGTATATAATATTATGGTATAATATTTGTATATAGGTATGTGTGATGTTGTAGGTACCTTATATTATATTATGAGCATAACGTATGTTCGTATATATGTATGTATGTATGTATGTATGTGTATGTGGGTATGTATGTATGTATGTATGTATGTATGTATGTATGTATGTATGTATGTATGTATGTATTTATTTATTTATTTATTTATTTATTTTTATAAACGGACATGAGTCCTTAACAAATTTTTGTGTGTATACATGGTAATAATAATAGGTACCTTATATAGTTACAAGTTACAAATATAGACAAGAATATTAAAAGAGTAAATAACAACAAAGAAAGAAGTAGGGCGAGACATGCTAAACAAAATCAAAGGTAATGGAATTACCCGCAGCCATTAGGGTATTAGAAGGACAGTTCATCATATAATTTGTTTTATATGGGACGGGATGGAATAAATCATTGCATCTTGTGTTACGGTGATTTACTTTAAAACGGATAAGGGAAAGGAGCTCATCACAATCGACATTCCCTAAGAGTAAATTGTGTAAAAATTTTGATAGAAGTAAAGTGCGTCTAGTTTTGAGCGGAAGGAGATTGATAAATGATAAAACTGAATCATAGGAACTATGAGGTGGTCTATAGATACTAAACTTGAAGGAAATGAAACGGAGGAAGTTATTTTGAACTGATTCGATCGCATCAATCTGTTTAGAAGTGTTATTAGTCCAAATTAATGGACAGTATTCTAGGTTTGAGCGAACAAGGGCACAGAATAAAACTTTTAGAGATAATGGATCATTGAATGATCCACAAGTTCTTTTGATAAAACCCAGGTTGCGCATTGCCTTATTTTTTATCATTTCAATATGGGCCGAAAAATTTAGCTTAGAGTCGAAAATGACACCTAGGTCTTTAAAGTTTGTTAATAATTCAATAGGAGTGCCGGAAATGTTGTAATTGTAATTGATGACATTTTTACTTAGGCTAAATCGCATAAATTTACATTTGTTAATGTTTAATAACAGGCGATTAGTTGAGCACCAGGATTGAATGTTATCGATATCGTTTTGTAAGTCGAGAGCGTCACCTTGATTGTTAATTATTTTTACCAGTTTAAGATCATCAGCAAAAAGAAAAACACGAGAATTTTTTATAACATTCGGAATGTCGTTTATAAAAATATTAAAAAGTAGAGTAGAGAGGTGATCTCCTTGCGGGACCCCGGATGGTACATTGAATTGATCTGATTCAAAGTTCAAATGTTTAACAACGATATTACGGTTTGAGAGAAAAGAGCGAAACCATGAAAGCAGAGGGTCAGAGAACCCAAACAATTTTAATTTCATAAATAATATTTCATGGTTTATGCAATCAAATGCTTTAGACATATCAGTGAAAATGATATCGGTTTGCGTATGGGCTTCGAAAGAGTCAAGTATTATTTGTTTAGTGATAGCTAGGTTACAATTTGTTGATCGCTTAGGTCTAAAACCATATTGATGACGAGTGAGAAATGAGGAGCAATAATTATTGATTTTAGTAGAAATTAGTTTTGAAAAAAGTTTAGGAATAACTGATATTTTTGATATTGGCCGATAGTTAGAAACATTTGTTGGATCGCCTTTTTTAAAAACAGGATAAATAAAAGAGTTTTTCCATAGGTCGGGGAATATACCGTTTAGGAGTGATAAGTTAAAAATATAGGTTAATGTTGGCGCTAGTATAAATCTACAATTATAGAGGAAGAAGGCTGGAATGTTATCGGGACCGACGTTAAAATTGATAGGGAGAGCGGTAAGCTCTTTTAAAACATCGACCTCCGTGAAAGATAAAGACGAAAAGGAAAATGAATGATTATTACTTAAAGAATTTTTAATACAAGGATCCAAAGTGGTTAGTTTGTCTGGCTGAGGGTAATTTTTAAAGAAATACTTAGCAAATAAGTTAACAATATCATATCCATTATCAGCTGACGTTGTGTCGAGCGTAAGGAGGTTTGGTATTGAATTATTATTACGACGATTGTTAACATATTTCCAGAGAGACTTAGGGTTTAATTTGACAGATAGTTGAACTTTATTAGTATAGTTTTTATAATCGTGTTTAGCAGTTCTCTTACAATTAGCTCTCAAACGGGAAAAGTTATTATAATCAGATGGGTCATTACATTTTTTATACAAAGAGTGAGCAATTTTTTTTTGTGTTAACAATATTTTTAACTCAGTAGAATACCAAGAGGGAAATCTGTTTGATGAGACATGCTTTTTTGGTACAAAGGTACAAATTGCTTTGTTTAAACAATTATAGAGGTGGTTAATTAATTCATTAAGACTAAGGTTAGTAAAAGTACTATAAGATAAATTATCTGCTAAAAATTTAACAATAACAATATAATTACAATGTTTAAAATCATAATAACAATCTGTTGGCTTAAGTACATTAAACTGATTATAATCAATAGTAACATTAAGAGCTGGATGATGCTTATCTAATGGTAATAGTGGGTCAGGATCATTAAGGACATTAAGGTGAGCGTTTGATAGGACTAGATCTAAAGTAACATCATTTTCGTTACGAACATGGTTAAGCTGGTTAAAGTTGAAGTAAGATAGCATATTTACAAAATAAGAATCAACTTGAGAAGTGAGATTAATTGGAAGCGATAAATTAGTCCAATGAATTGATGGTAAATTAAAATCCCCTAATATTATAAATTTTGCAGATGGATAGGCTAAGTATAGGTCATTTAAAGCGGAAAAAACATTTTCATACGTTATAAATGGGGAACAGGGAGGTATATAGGTATGTATGTATGTATGTATGTAAGTGTGTATGTATGCATGATATGTATGTATGTATGTATGTATGTGTATGTGGGTATGTATGTATGTATGTATGTATGTATGTAAGTGTGTATGTATGCATGTATGTGTATGTGTGTTTGTATGTATGTATATATAAGTTCAGAATGAAAACTGAAGAGTACTGTATAATGTTTAATAGTATATTATAGTTTGTATGTGTATGGTTATATCATATTTATATGATGCGTTTTATTGATATGTAAGTAATAAGTGTATAAATTGTATAATAATATGTTCAGGGGTTTGTGATAATGATGTGTGTATAATTGTTTAGATATATGTAAATACCTATGTATATTATATGTAGACTATATTATAATATATTTGAATGTGTGTTTGTTTGAGAGGTATAACGTGTGTGTATGTATGTATGTATATATGTATGTATGTATGTATGAATATATATATATATATGTATGTATGTATGTGTATGTGTGTTTGTACATAAGTGCGTATGTAAGTAGGTATTTATAGATGTGATAACTGATAACATAGATATGATAACGCGTTGGCGGGCTCGCGCGCGTTCGCGGCGGCCCTTTGTAAAGTATAGTGGTTGTGGTGGTGGGGGGAAATTATACATCTCGTACGTATGCAAACGATTGTCGTAAACACCAGTTAAATGAGATAGAATATACCTTGTAATCATAAGCGAGTAAGTTGCGCAGCGGAGTGGTTGTCGTATGGAAAGCGACCGGTTCGAGTTCGAATCCGGTTCGGCAACAAAATTTTTAAATTATTTTCCGCGGCTAATTGATAGGGAAGAGTGGCGGGGGGAATATCGTACAAGTGCGTGATTGGTGGTGGGGGTATATGAAGAGCGGGGTAGCGGGGGGAATGTCGTGTACGTATGTGATATGGGTTGAGCAGAGGTGTATAGATGTATATGGGTTGAGCAACGGGTTTCGCGGGTTGAGCAATCAGGTATAGGGCTGAGCCAGCAGGCTGGGGTTCCAGAACTCTCTTTTTTATCCTACTATTATAGATTAGGGACTAAGGAAGGGCTTTTAAAATCTTTATATTCAAGGTCTCAATTTTCAATATGCCAAAAAAATTTAATAACAATCATGAACTAAGATAGTATGGACTGGTGGCGACAAGATGGTCGGGTGGTAGTGGTGCGGTCATGTTTTAAAACGTAGTTTCCGTAGAGGGGGAAATCTTGCAGCCGAAGCGATCGTAGTGTTATTTTCATGAACTACCAAGTATCAACTATTCAACTGTTCCGTTCGTTCGCTGGTCGGCGGGCGCGCGCTGCCCAGTGGGCGTGCGGTGGGTTGTACTCTTCTTTGTTATCTATTATTTTTACTTATTTTCCCTCGTAAATTCTTAAATAATATAAATAATAAATTGTGTTTATTATTTATTATTAGTATTAGTTCATGCTAAATGCTAATACCTATACGGCTATAATATAATATACCGTAATATACTTATACAGTTTTACATATATATAAATGATTGTAACCTTATTAATATTTTTTTTTAACTGTTATACGCCCGACAGTTTTTCAGTCAGGCCGTTTTGGCCGGTGCACACTTGGCTGGGCGTATTGCGCTTGAAAGTGACCGTGGGTACTTGATTCTTGTGCAAGCATCAAGCATGTAAAATTTTAACTTGTAAAATGTAACACTTTAAGAGAACGGTTAGTGAATCGTGAATGTTTTGACTGTGTATATAACTATTTAATAAAAAAATATTTTTAATTTTTATACGCTAATCAGCCTAAAACTGAAGATCTGAACCCACATTTCGCTACTGCAGTTATTGCTATTTCGATTTAAATAATATATTTTATGGTGTTATTTATTAAAAGTTACGGAGGTAAGTAAAATTTAGTTGTATAATATTATGTTTCTATTTATAAAAAAATAGTATCGAAATTTTTCTTAAAATTAAAATGCTATTGCTATTAAAATCTTTAAATATACACTAATATTTTCTTTTTATATTTGTTCTAAATGCATACTTAAACAACAAACATTAACAAACACAATAATAATAATAATTATACAATAAATTAAAATATTTTAAACTTTTTATTGAAAACAGGAGTAGGTAGGTACCAGAGATCAATCGTTATGCTTGCATACAAACATAATGTTGTTCCATGATACAAATACATTATTAATTACTAAGATAGGTAGGGATATTATTTTTTTTTCACTACTTTTAAATAACAGGTATTATACATTAGCTTAATACTTAACTAATTTAGATTTTTTTTTCAGTTGACTACTTTTCTTTTTTAGATCTTTATTTTGTAATGCGGTGTGTTGCCCCATCCGCATTGTAATATAATAACTGATAATATATGTCATTATATCAGTTTTATGTTCAGAACACGGGAATACTGTCAAGTGTCCACTTTTGGACAGAAGCTCGTCAACACAGTTTTGAAAAATATTTTCACTATTGCAATGTATTTCAAAAGAATCCTCAATTGCTGAGATGATTTTGAAAAATCCTTGATTTGGATGTTGTAAACCTCCCCTGGATTTCATGTTGGTTAATGTTGCCTCAGGAATATTAGAAGAGTTTCCAGCTAAATATAGTACAGTTAATTTAATTAAGTAAATTTTTATTAAATTAATTAGTAGGTACTAACTTGTTTGAATAGCCATTTTACAAGTAATGCATTTTACATGATTTAATAATTTTCTACTGACATATCCACATATATAATAAGTAATACAATCTTTTACTGTTGATTTATAATAACTATGATCAAAAATATCATCAGCTTCCCACACATCAGTATCTAAAATCTCATCTAATCTACGAGCTAGATTTTGAATTTTTATTGATCTCACAGATTCTTCAGTATTAAAAACTTCTTTAATGTCGTGCAAATTAATTTTAGGAGCTGTAGTTTCCAAAATTGTGCAGTTTCCTGTTCTTGGAGGTTTTAAAATTGAATAAGCGGATAATATTTTGTAGACCTGCAAGAAGGTTGGTGTACTTGGGTGGTCATTTGGACCAGTAGCTTGACGAACTACACCAAAAAATTGCTATAATGTTAAAACAAAACAAATAGGTAAGAAAATATTACAACAAAATATTTTTATTTTAATAGGCTAATGGAAGCAAGTAAGTTAAGATGAAATAGGAAGTACTACCATAGAACCTGCAGACCATGAATGTTATCAAGCCTCCTGCATAACATTTAGCCATTTAAGATATAACTAAATGTGAATTATAGAAGTTACTTACTTCTAATTTATCCTGATTCATCTTATAAGTCAGTACATATTTAAATCCAATTTCTTCTAACAAGTATTTTGATAGTTCCATTGTAGACTTTATTGTAACCCTAAGACCTTCAGCAATTGGTTTTGTTAAAAAATTGTACTCATGAATTTTTTTATTTACTACATTTAATTCCCATTCATCAATAAATTTTAGAGCGTCTTCTAAAACCTAATATAGGTATAAGTAGTTTATATTTTATTTTACCAATGTGTAGGTATTTAAAAACTACTCTTCATTACCTTAAAATCTTTTGAATTTTTTCTTATGCCCTCTGCTGGAAATTTTCTGTTCAACGAATCAAAAATATCATTAAACATTTTTGAAAAATTTTCAGTTTCTTGGGAGTCTTTTAATTCTGGAACTTTTACATAATCTCTGTAATATTTTAATCCTATTGATACAGAATTACTTAACATCTGAAATATTAAAAAAAGTTTTCAATAAAAGTAGTTAATAATTGCATACCTACATTGATGTTTATTTATACCTGGGTGGCTAACTTAACATTCATTTTTGAAAAACTGTCCAAAACTAAATGTCTGTTTGTAATTTTTGGACAAACTCTTTTGGACATTTGTTTTAAGTCTTCTTGGTGCAGTTGTACATAATGTTCCCACTTTATGTAATTTTTTTCATTAGACACCTAATTATTGTTAAATAAATATTACGTAATACTTAATACTGATTATTTTGTTCTATTTTATAGTTTCAATAGTAGAACTAAAAATTAATTAGAAATTACTATTTACCCTTAATGTTTTACTATTGTACAATCTGTTTCTAACAGTCTTAACTAAATGTGGTGCGTCAGAGAAAAATAAATTTTACGATTTTTGTCCATTGGATGTGTTATATAATTGTTCAAACTGCCAAGTTTACCACATATTCCAAATTCATTCCATAGCCTCCTGTTGGTTGAACTCGCATCACTCACTACACCATCTATCTTTGCTCCAGCATTTTCAAGAAGGGCTATTGCTTTAACAACCAACTGAGTGAGTACAACTCCTAAAATATTTTAATGATTTTTATTACTGTGAATTTTTACAGGTTTATTTTATTTTAGTCACCTTTGACTGATCCTTTTGATGCAAATACTGCAATTGGCTGAGTAATATTAGAACCCAAACTTTGGAACATCAGTACTAGTCCGTGATCAGCTTTTTGACCAGAATTTAAGGAAGAATTATCTTTACCATAATCTTCCAAACCAGTATAAGACAATGTTTTAGTGTCAACATTAATACTCTCACGTAAAAAAATCTCATCAAAAAGCAGTACTCCGTGTTTTTCGGTATCTTTTAAAAAACTTATTTTGGTCTTAAACAATTTAAAAAATTTGTCATCAAAGCCACAATCTGATTTAACCATAGTTAAATATTCACGAATTGTTCGAGAGCAAGGTAAAGGCAAAATACCTTGTTCTCTTAGAAATTTGTATGTGGACGAAGACCTGTTAAATGCATAATTCATGATTGATGAGTGATTTAATTTAATATAATTGAGAATAAAAGGTTAGGTTAGGTACCTGATGTGAAATAAAATACAAAGTAATATCCAGTTCTCTGAGTACCTTCTATTATTTGGTTTTACCTTACTACTGTTAAAAATTTCTCTAATTAAAATTTGTTGTGATTCATTAACATTATTGTTTTTTAAAATGTCAACAACAGAATTTTCTGAAAACTTTTCCATTTCATTTTGCAAACCAACTAATTTATTTTGAATTTTTGCTACTTTATTTTTGTACCTGATGATTAATGTTTAAACATAGATTATTTATACAGAATTTTATAATAGTATTTAAAAAAAAAAATATCCAACCTTAAATTCAATTTTTGTATATTATGTTTTTTTTTCTTTAATATAAACAATGTTTTTGCACGATTTGGAGTTAATGTGCCGCCTAATCTTTTTGTTCTATTTTTTGTTAAACTGTCATGTTTTTTACTGCGAAATGCTGTACAAATTCTATCACACCAATTACACCTTTTTATATTTGAGTTGTGTAGAATAAAAGAGCATTTCTCGTGTCTCCAAATATTATTGGTGTTTTTAGTACCATATTTAACTGAAATACCTAAAGAAGGAAAGAGCCTGATCATATTTATAATCATACGCCAATCAAATAATTTTATTTAAACATAAATATGATGAGCCTATGTACCTGGATAATTCAACGCATTTGGACCACCTGCACATATATTTTTAGTATTGAATAATTTAATTAATTTTTCAATTTCCAGGGTTGAATAAGTTGTAATTTTAGGCAATGTTAACTCTTCTTCACTAAACATTCTATCAAATAAGTAACATCTCACTTGTTGGTCATTAGTCACAACAATTCGTTTCTCAATGATAATTTTAACAATATCATTAGTTTTATCATGTACAGCATTAAAAAATGTCAAGTCGTCACAATCACCATGGGAGTGCCAACTATTTGGTAATGTTACATTATTTTGAATATTTTTTAAACTAAATGAACTTTCAATTGATGTATTTAAAACCTATTCAACAAGATATATGAATATTCTATAAATAATGCATTTAATATAATCTACATTTTATAACAAATAATACTAATCAAAACGTAATCAAGTGCTAACTGTAAAATAAATTATTGGTTACTTACACCAAATGAGTTATTCATAATAGTCGAGTATTTGTCGTCCTTATTAGTCGACCATGACAATTGTCTCCTACATTTAATAACCTTTCCATTACTATTAGGGCTGTCATCAAGAATCCTCTTACTAGATGCCTAAGGATTGTATAAAATAATGTAATGTGATTTATTTTATCATAGGCTGAATAACCATTTCACTCGGGATTGTTTTTCTTATACAATATTATATCATTGAATTCAAATTTAATACCATCCATTATACAGTGTCCCACTTGAAACCTACTGTACAGCAGAGTGACATATACTTACCCACCTTTTAATTATTAAGCTTACCAAAAGGTTATACTACAAGATGTCTACAACCAACCAACCAACCTTTGCTAATTCAGTTTGATCATCATCAAAAATTTTAGGAACAGCATCTTTTACTAGTCTCAATCGGACTGGCTTAGGAAACTTCACATCTAAAAATGTATTATCTTCTGCATACGTTTGTATAATATCTTTAGGTAAAAAATGTTTTTCACACACAAATTTTATTTTGCTTACACGTCCATTTATTTTTTCTATAATATTTGTCCAAGAATTTAAAGAATCTTTTGGGACACCAAAGAAAGAACATTCACCATCAAAACTTTTACAATTTTTTATACTACACTTCCTAGACATTTTTAAAAAGGATAAAATAAAAATTCAAGGAAAGAAATTGTGGTATAGTTATAAAAAATAAAATCACAATGTAATATGTATAATATCGTCGGTTAAAAGGCTATTTGCTGTAAGCGACACATTTCACACTGTTAAGGAGAACCCAAAAACGATTTTATCTTTTTTTTTATTTTCAAAATGGTATAACTTTTTTTGTTTTATAGTTAATCCTTCAATTTTTTTTTCACATATACGTATTATATTTATCTTTAAGATAAATCTAATTCCATAGAGTAATATAACTTTTTGATTTTTTAGTAAATACCTACATTTCATTTTTGGCGTTTACCACATTTTAATTTGCTTACTTGTACTTTTGTCGCTTACGTTATTTACTAATAAAATGCTTCAAGCGCCATCGAAAAATGTATTAAACGACACAATATACACACGTCATTACAATTAATAACAAGTCAATTTTAACAAGTTTTTTTTAATAAATTTGAATATTGCTTTCTTATTAATTTATGAATACATTTTTATATTTTATAAATAATAATAAACAAAAACAACTCGTTAGGTAAAAATAAACAAAATACAACTCGTACAATAAAATAAAAAAATAAATAACATAGAAATGCAATAAAAAATTAAAATCAAATTATTCGTCATCACTACTTGTAGATGATTCTTCTTTTTTAATAAATTTGAATATTGCTTTCTTATTAATTTATGAATACATTTTTTATATTTTTAAATAATAATAAACAAAAACAACTCGTTAGGTAAAAATAAACAAAATACAACTCGTACAATAAAATAAAAAAATAAATAACATAGAAATGCAATAAAAAATTATTATTTTTTTAAAAATTAAAATCAAATTATTCGTCATCACTACTTGTAGATGATTCTTCTGTATCCGTTTCATCTAAGCAGTCAGCTTTTTCTTCACTAGTATTCATACTAAAATACTCTAAATGGTATGAGTTAGGAATAATGCCATCCCTGCACAATTTATACAGATCGTCATATTTTTTAGTTGCAATGGTTAGTGTACGTTGATAACATTTAGAAACTTCTAATTTTTCATGGTTATTCTTTTTCTTTTTTGCTAGCGTAAGAGGTACCTCTTCTGCATTATACGAAAAGTAAACATGTATGGTAATTTGCTCTTCTGACAATTCGTTCATAATTTTTGTGAATACAAATGACTTCACTTTGGATATTTGAATTTTTTGTTTCCCTTCGTTACATTTTAATTGAGGACTATACCACTGTGCAGCAAGCATTTTCCAGTCCAAAAAATCTATATACTTAAGATCAATAACTATATAAGGTTTTGGATATATTCTAGAATTTCTAATTATGGTCGGCCATTCGGATGGACCCCATATGGTTTTTTTTTTAATACAGCGTTCAATCACTGAGTGTACTGAATCTACAGGCATATACGTGTGTCCTGGCAATAAATATGTTATTTTTATTTCCTTAATTTTAGTCCATACATTCATTAAACCATATTCTATCATAGTCATCATCGCTCGGTTTTTATTTTGTCCCGCGCAAGAATCACAATATAATGCAACTGATTCAAATTTATTCTGTTCATTAAATGCAGTTAGGTATTTAAAGATACATGTTACTATTTCATTAGAGCCACGTAAACCATCTATTTCTCCCCATAAGTAACAGTAAGAATTTCTACTTCCTGATTCGTATACAGTACAATTATAAGTACTATATTTCCTGCTATAATATAAGTTCATGTTGTCTGAATATGGTGTACTGAGCACTTTTTGTAAGTCAAAACTTACACAGAGAAAATTTCCATCGCATTTTGATAGCTCTTGGTCAAAAATAAATGCCTCTTTGCTCTGTTCTTTATCAATTGCGTGTTCTTTTTCTTGTTGAAGTTCATTTTCATTTAAATCTCCTGTTTCTTTTATATTTTTGAATTTAGTACATTTATTACACTTGTCCTTTTTAGGTAAATGAAAACCCAAATTAAACTTTTCACGAAAAATTCTTCTAAATACAGCACTTGACACATTTTTTAACCCATTTGATTCACAGTTACTTTTGTATAATCGAAAAACGCGTTCAATACTTTCAAATTCTTTAGGTAGATATTTTTTTGTTGTTGAAGATCTACAATAATGAGACTGAACAGCTGGAAGACTTTCTATGAATTTATAAACATTTGATAAAACTGGTTCATCCGTTTTATTTTTGGGACGGCCTTTACCACGACTATCGGGATTTGACTTTCCCAAGGGTGACAATTTTTCAAACGTGTAACTTAAAAATCTTTGAGTAATATTTAATGTTTTTAAAAGATACTGCTGGCATATCTTTTCTTTTCTTTCATTTAGAGTAAAATAATAAAACCTTGTTATTTTACGCAAATTTGACATTTGTACACGTTTCCTTTTTATTTCTGATTCTTCCATGCAACTTATCAAATAGTCACGTCTTCCATTTCGATCACTTATATTCCAGTATTCCTCAAAAATTATTTCCCTTTCGTCTTCAGTAAATTTATTTTTACAATTGTTCTGGCATTTTGTTTTTGAACATGGGTTAGGCTGAACACTTTTTCCTTTACCACTTTGTTTTTCATTTTTCTTATTTATCTTTTTGTTACCTTTTCTTTTCTTTTTCCTACCTTCAATACCCACAATGTCACCTGATACACTTTTAGATGATAACGTAGAATTAGAACTATCTATATTAGTTCCAAATAACTGGCGAGAGCAACCTTTATCATTATTATGACTAGGTGAATCGGTACTTAAAATGGTATTATTAGGTGGAACCCAATCATTTGTGTCTCTACTACAGGTCGTTTCAGATATTATACTTGTTTTTTTTTACTCATGAACTGACATAGGAGTCTCCCCAAAGTTAGATTTATTTTGCATTATTTCATTAAATAAATTATTTGTTATTTGATCGATATCACGTGCTTCAATTGACATCTTTCGTTTTTTATATTTTATATTTTGGTTTGGTTCTCCTTTATGATTAATCATCTTAAAAATCATTTTTGTCCTTGACTGCATGATGATGTTCAGAAAGCTACACAATAAAATTTTTTTTAGAGTTAAAAACTTATTATTATTTTTATAGTCGAAAAGTGGGTAAGTAAGTGTTTCTCTGCTGTGCAGTAGGTTACACGTGGGTCACTGTAATATATGATATTAAATTTGAATTTAGTGATATAATGTTATAAATTATAATTGTATACGAAAAATAATTCTAAGCGGAGACAGTTTGTCAGCCAAGGATAATATTTTAAATTACTTATAATATTTATAATATTATTATTATTAATACGGTAGCTATTAAGTTTAATTAATATTATTTGTATAATATAATAATATACTTTAGAAGTTTCAAGCATCCACGAATAATATTTATTTTTTTATTAAGGAAAAAAAAGTATCGACAATGGGACCATTGGCTTGTTTTACCAATTTCACCAAAAATCAAAATCTATTTTTTCAAAAACCGATATTGTGTAAAAATTACAGTTTTTCCTTAATTTTTTTTTTGGTTTTTACAGTCACTTTTGAAAACTACTGGGAATTTTATATTTTGACCTCCTCAATGCGTCAACTAGATTCACTTTAATGCCGAGTGCCGGAAAAGATATTGAAGTTGAAAATCGAAGCATTGTTTCGACTACTTTTCGTGTACACAGACACAAATAAAATTTAAAATTTAAATTTAAAAAACTACCATCATTGTAAAATCATTACAATATATCATTACAATCATTACAATGTCATTTAACGCTCCGCTCAGAATCTAAATTAAAATCTAAATTACCTATGTAAAATTTAAACATCATAACATTTTGAAGTCAAGATTTTAAATACAATTAAATAATAATATTATTATACCATGTTTAATTAAATTAACATTTAATCCATTGATAGTATATACTTTGACGTACGATCCACGTTATTCATATAAATATTTTCGAATATGAATCTGATATACTGATTCAATTAACTATAATATTAATAACTATATTTAAATAACGTGTCTATAAATATTTATAAGAATAAATGATAAAGCTGTTCCTTATTTCCGAATAACTATTATTAGACAACGTCGACATACATATAAAGTGAGCATCACGCTCACATAGTAAATACCCGGGTCCCGTGCAATATTTTTATCACCACCTTTTATTTAGTTGGTCTAAAAATTATAGAATAAACTTTATGCTCTAACAAGAATTAAAATGTCATTGATCTAAAATATACATCGACAACTACGCCATTAGTACAAATGTCATGAAAATAATAAACAGGTAGTTTTGATTTATGCAGTTGTTTCTTAAAAGAATGTAAGTCACAATATTATGTATAATAGTGAATAGAAACACAAACACTGTTAATGTAGGTACTAATGTAATGAATAATAAAATGCATAATAATAATATAACTTAAGTTGTTATTATATTATTATGTTTATACATTTTAAAAAAGTAGATAAATATTCGATCTCAATAAGTTTATTTATACGTGGTTTCATTTGGTACCTACATCAAGTTTTCAGCTTCAAATACCGTACTATATTTATAAGTATGCATTGAAAACAATAGGTATTTTATGGTGTAGGTACTTACCGAAAAATAGTTGAAACCCTTCGTGTGTTTAAAGCGCATTAAATGACACAAACACTAATAGGTAATAATAAAATATTATCTTATGTGATCCACTATCCACGTTCTATTCAACAAATTTGACGATTACTTTATTATTATCATCAATATAAACAATAATATAATAATTATTATTTATTATCATAAATTATTTGGCGGTTTTAATCGTTATAATAATATACTACCTCCAAAATATTATACAGCTGTCTTACATTATCTGTAATTATTATGATCAAATTGAACTAACCTAAAAATCGATATCCCTTACCGCATTTTTTTTCTTATCTATTACATACCACGCATTTGTTTATACAACAACAATGCTGTAAGCGACAAATTAAACTGTTATAAGCGACAATATGGCGTATACATCATTACTAAAAAAAAATTGGGCGTTTAACACATAATTATTATGTCGTTTACTGCTCATTCAATAAATAAGAATGTCACCTAAATCAAATGTTGTCGCTTACACAGCATTTTTTTCATACCTGTCGCTTACAGCATAAAGTTTGATCATTGATAACACGTTATAAAATAATGATATCACTGCATGAAAACTATCTATGGATCCGATAGAACGTCGTCTACAACGCTGGGTACCTAGTGTCGCTTACAACAAAAGTGTCGCTTACAGCAAATAGCCTTTTAACCGACGATATGTAAATATATTTATTTGAAAAGTACATAATATATTGAATTATAACGGTTTTAGATCCATGGATACTTGCATTTCACAGGTAAATAAAATAACAAAGTTTCAATAAGAAATCGAGAATCTGTGGCTTACAATTTCAAACCATTTTAATATTGTGTATTTATTTATATAATTTGAAATAGTGTCAACTCTTTCAAATAGATAGCGTTTCAGTCGCTAAATTTCTCCCACTACAGAAATACCGTTGAATAACTTGACCGCAAATATTAACACCGTCGCCAGTCCATACTATCTTAGTTCATGATAACAATTGACCAAGTTCCAAGAGAAAATACATTTGCTTTGCGCACAATTGCAACTCAACAATCTACAGGAACTGGACAAGGTTTTATAAAATGCACATGCAAGACAAAGTGTCAATCCAAAAAATGTTTGTGCGTAAAGAATAATATTTTATGCAGTTCGAAATGCCATTCATCATCTGTATGCTGTAATAAATGAATAATAACCAATAAATAATAATAAACATATTTTGATTTAATACATTACCTAACATAGTTATTTTGGCATTCTATAAAATTCCTGGTAAATCTATAGATTTCCTAGGCATAATATAAATTAACATTCAAATTTAATACATTGTCAAATAGTTCAAGGAATTATATAGAATGCCTAGGAAATTTATAGAATGCCTATATTCAACACTTTGCCGGTAACATATATATTATGTTAAGTAAAAACATTTTTAATTTAGTAATTTATTCAATAAAATTTAAAAAAATTTAAAATTAATGCGTATCATCCTTCCCCCTGTGACCAATGGAGAGTGGTATAGGGCTATAGGACTACAACACTTTCTTATGTATACTCGCTCAGAAATCAAGAGGGACTAGGTAGGGAGTATTTGCACTGACATTAATGAGTATGGAAAATCTTTATATATAAATCAACTAGCTGACCCCGTGCATTTCGTTGCCCGTTAAATGTACCAACTCTATATGACTCAAAATTTGTTTAATTCGTTATTTAATATTTGGTGTATGGTTTTCAAAATTTATCTTAACTTTTCTGATGCCCGGAATAAAAATTCTGATTCGCAGCAGTATTTTATCAGTTAGGCATCTACCTGCAGTAGATTGCGGACCCCGTGCTGTTTTACGTGCACACATAGAAATTTGGAGTTATTTTAACTACAATGATAGTCAATGTTACACGCATTTGAACGTTGATTTTGAGCTAAGGCTGTCTTGCAGTTGAATTGACATCAACGTTGGGGTTAAATTTGTGTGTGAAATATACGACAAATTGGAGTAATTATTAACCATGTTTGTGGTTAATTTAACATTAAGACGTGTTACAGTAGCCGTATAAAAGCTGAGTAAATTTATAATCCTTGAGCGTCGTTTTAGTTAAAATAATTGTCGTAATTATCATCATCCTAAGCTCGCTTAATAGCGAGTTAACTATTATTTGGTGTTGATTTAACCTCTGAATTCTGTGATTTTACTACATCCGACACATTGTAATAACATTATCAGTAGTTATCAGTGTCATCACTAACGTCAAATTAATTTATTACAGGAGTGAGCTGACATATATTGGTGTTGTTTTGACAACAGCAAGTTTTAAAATTACACTTCATCAAATGTTAAATTAGATTTTGTGTATAGTGAATCTAACCTTAAATTCGTTTAAATCAGGTTAGGTTATAGTCAAAATAATTTTTAATTTTGTATAAAAAATATTTGTTTGAAAAATAAATTTAAGAAATTTGAACTTTTAACACTATTGTGGTGAATACTGAATTATGACCATGCTTATTATAATTTTTTTATATCTATGTAATAAACAAACACAAGTTTAATTAGAATAACATTTATTTAAATTCAATATTTTTTTACAAATTTAGAACGATAACTGATAAGTATATTAATATATAGTTTTATTAATAAATTCTAATTATAAAAAAAAAGTTTACAATTTACAATGCATATTTTAAAGTAGCATACATTTTACCATTCTCTAGAACTCTAGCCACAGTTGGTGTTGAATCAGGTAATTCATTAATATAACAGCCAATATGATTTGAAATATTTATTTCTTTAGTATTTTCAATTTCATATGCATGGTGATGTGGATGAAAACCAATGCTTGAAATTGGACTGAGTATAAAATAAAGGTTCCTTATTATTTCCCCAAAAATACAGCCATCAAGATTTACATCAATAACCATAAGTAAGCTTTTTTTATAATAAACTCCTTTAAATTTAAGCCAAGAAGCATTAAAACAAACTGGGACTAATTATTGAGGAAACTTGTACAATGGTGCTGGAAACTCAGAATTGACAATAATCTCTTTTCCAGTTCCTAATTTCAATTCATGTTGAAAACCAGTTTTTGAAAGAAGGCGACTAACCATTTGAAGTTGTAATTTATAGGCTAATGTATGACCAAGATTTATGCGACAAGGTATTGCATTTGCCACACCTTTCAAAATCTTATGCTTTGCTTCAAACCGTATACATGATGTTAACTTTATTGGACCATTTTTCAATAACATACGACCATAATGGGTTAAAATATGAAATTTCGGTTTAAAATTGCTTTTTGACAATATGAGATACAGTCTATTATGTTGAGTTACAATAGAATCTAGTAATAAAGCACAATCACTTTGTATTCTACGCGCACAGCATAAATCAACTATCTGTCGTAATAAAATATATAGTTTCCAATTTTGAGAATGTTTTGGGACTAACTCACCTACAATTAAACCAAAATTTCTTACTAGGCATAACATCTCCGATGCTGACATAATAACTACCCCATTATTTAAGTTGTTCTGATTTATTTTTGGAGGACAGTTTTTGCGTTCAGTAACACCGTAGTCAAAAAGAGTTATTCTAGAATTTAGTTGGTTCAAAGTAAAATATTTTTTATCAATAAGATTTTTAATTACTAGTGCCATGTCATAACGTGCCACTCCTTCAGGAATATCGTGCATAAAATCACAAACCATATTTTGTACAACATGAAAATTGGGCACTTTGTTAAATATACATCTTTCATTTAATCCAGAATTAGACACACAGTTTTAAATAATATCGGTTTCATAATTATTTTCATTCCGTATTAAAGTGTCAACTTCGCGTACCATTTTATGAAGATCATGTTTAGAACAACGACAAATTCGGCAACAGTAATTAGCATTAAAACTTTCAACAAAACCCAGAATTGAATTTAGACCTAAATTGTCTCCTAATACCAAACCAAGAGCAAAGAATATTGTAATTTCGACCGAGTCAACTTGTATTGTAATGCCATTGGTTTGAAGATCTTTCAACTCATTGATTAGGGATGAAAACATTATTTCATTTGTCACTTTATTAAATCCTCGATCAGTAGAGTGAAATAAAAATGCAACAAAAATTTTTTCCAAGGCAGACAAATATTCGGGAGGAAATGCTACTACTGAAAAATAAATACATCCCATTTTATGTATTCCAGAATGTGAACCCAATGGGTTACCTAATTGAACAACATCATCATAGTATAAGTAAATAGGGAATACAATTTTGTCTGAAAAATTACGTTTCATTTTTTTCTAAGTGGAACCATCCAAAATGAAATCATGGTTTCATTATTGGACAAGGATTCATTCATAAATTTAGTTGCAGTTTTATAAATATCAGGAAGTTCAAAGAAAGCTTTCAGATTTCTTTTTAACGAAAGAAAATGTCCTTGTACTGGTACCATTAAAAGTCTATCTTCCCCAAGAACAGTTTTTTTTCTTTTGTGTAACCTACAACTATAGTTTTTGGTATGATGAAAAGATCATTTGAAACTAAGTATTTCATGCGAAGGTGCTCAGTTGTAAGATCTAAAAACGGATGTTGAAGAGCATTAAACATTTCTTCAATTTCAAATTTTGTTGAGAAACTACTTAAGTTTAAAAGTGGCATAATCTTTGACTTCAATTCAAGTACTATATCACTAGAAAATAATTCTATGACCCCGTCTATTATTTCTTGCAAAAGCATACTTGTTACAGACGGTTTCATCATAAGTTTACTAATAAAATTTAAGGCACACTTCTTAATAATATTTGTATATTATATTTGTGTTAAAGGCAACAAAAATAAGTCATCAGTGTTTTTAGTCCTTATAAGTTCATCAACAATATGAATATCTTCTAGAACTTCATATGTGTCAATATGGTGATCAGAGGTAGTAATAGTTTCTGACAAATTAAAAAGAGTAGATGTAAATGAAGAAGGTTCAGTATCATTATAGTTATTACCAATAGCTTCACTACCTAAATTATTGTGTAATGCATTATCAGAATTTGATTTTACTAATGGATGACTTCTGTTTAAATGTTGCCTAAAGCTTTTTAAACCTCGAAAGTCTCTACAACATGATTGCTGTTTGCACATATAAAACGACCGAGTTCCCAAGTTATGGTAAATTTCCATGTGCCATATAAGTTTAGAAATATAGTTATGCCTTTAAAGCATAAAAAGCAGTTGTACATTTTGTTACAAATTGTAATTACCTTTGACAAGTTTAATAAATTGAATAAAATAGTATTTCATAAATAATATTAAAAATTGAACATACCAAATTTAAATACTAACAGTTTCGTTCATGGTATTCATTTTACTATTTAAAGAGACAATAACTGAAGATTGACGATCATAAATTGTTTCTAAATTGTACAGCTGTAGTTGTAGAATGATCCACGACTCATAGCATTATTTTGGATAGCAGCAGTGTAATGCTATATATGTTTTGAAACAAGCATCTACGGCTTCCAGTGGACAGCCAAATGTCCAAAATTGATCATCGACTCTGATATAACAGTATTTAATGGAAAATATATCTTTGCCAACCAATACTATAAAAGGCTGAATAGTTGTGCCATACTGTATATATTTTTGAATTCTCTTATCTAATTCAGCTTCAAGTCCTGTCAAATTCTGAAAATCAAAAGAAATATTATGACCTAAGGTTCAAAAATTCTATTGTTACAATTTGAATGAAAAATTTCAAACTAGTTTAAACAAACTTATGATGATTAGAGATTTGTAATTTTTATTATAATTATTATTTTTATTATTTTTAAATACTTAGTACTAAAAAGACAATATAAAATGAAAAAGTATTTGTATACACCTTCAAAAGATAAAATCTTGTGCCGAAGAGGGTGAGATCTAAATTCTAATTACAATTTATATTAATAACAAAGTAGGATCTATAGTACAGAATGAAGACAGACTAGAATTATATTAGATAGATATATGACTGAGGTTTAATTTACAAACAAAACTTTTAAACAACTTAAATGAATTAAAACTATCTAAATTAATTATTAGTTTTTTATATAATGGTGTGCCTTTATTAACTGGACTCTGTTGTCCAACTGTGATTTTAATGTTTTTGAAGGTATTTAAATTGGTATAATTTTATTCCTGGTATTATATCTGGATTCAGATTTATATTTATATTATAAATACTATGTTGTCTTTTTTACACACACTTACAATATATAATGAATTTGTTCAATTAAAATGTAATTAATAAATATAACTTACAGTAACATGAACAACAAAAGCTACAGCTAACTCAACAAGTGACGGTTTCCATGATTTTTTGTTATTTTTGATTTGTGTTTTAGTGGGCACAAGATATGGAATTAGGAGAAGTTTGAGAATATTGCACGTCCTGGTATCTTATATAAGAGTAATAAATAGTTTAAATTGAAACAGTCAAGTACATGTTATGTAAAAATATTATTTTAATTGATGGATTTATATTTATACTCACTTCCGCTGAGTTGTACAGCATCGAGTTGTTTCAATATGTCTTTACCGTAGTTATCCTTCACTGAATTTCTACGTAGACTCAGTAAATTATTTGAAAAATAAGTCCACTTTTTTATAAATGTTGGCCAGTCGTGTAAAAGATTCTTAATGATGGGGTACTCCAAATTAAAATCTTCAAATACCATAAAAACATAAATCTTGAATAAAGTTACTAACTAATTTTGTGCCATGATTTATTATATTTATTTGAAAAATTACCAGAACATATCCTTTTGGGCCACATAAAATAGGCCAGGATTTAAAAATTCCAGACAAATGATGTTTTGAAATGTCAGAACCATGGATTTCTGTTTTCCTTATATCGTAAGTAAGTTTCCAGTGTTTAATAACTTCTTCAAAGTCAGAAGATGAACCTGACTTACTCAACCAGACTTTAGCAGCTTCAATTTCATCTATTATAATCAATGTTATTAATAAATAAAAATGTCTACAAATTAGACATATTTTATAATTGTATTACCAGAAAATGTTATAACTGCAGGTGATATATCATTAGCACATTTAGCTTTTCTTTCACCTTCAATAGCACCTATACTTCTCAAACGACGCGAGACATTCTTCCACCTTTCAACTAATTTCCCTTTGGCATGAGAATTATTTCCACTACTCGATGGTATGAAATATAGTTTCTATATAAGATGCATAGTATAATAGTTTTATTTTTCATAAATATGCTGAAATTAATTTGATAACCAACCTCTTGTTCTTTAGGAAATATTTCAATGATTAAAGATGCGATTTTCCGAAAGTAAAAGTCAGTACCCCTGAAAATTATCAAAATATTACCAAATAAATAATACTACACA
Source organism: Metopolophium dirhodum (assembly GCF_019925205.1). Taxonomy (NCBI): domain Eukaryota; kingdom Metazoa; phylum Arthropoda; class Insecta; order Hemiptera; family Aphididae; genus Metopolophium; species Metopolophium dirhodum. The sequence continues at coordinate 142,728,365 of NC_083560.1, forward strand.
TTAATTACATAATATTTAATTGGCTATTACTCTACTACTCAGTAATTACTAATTATATTAAAATCAATTCTCAATTGGTAGATTTCTGTTATTTTAAACCTAGGCAATGAAAAACACATTATATTTTTGAATGTATCTATATAAATATTACTTACATCAAGTATTGGTGTTAAAATAAAAATACAGCTAAATAAATAATAAATAATAAATTAAATTAAACTCTGTAAAAAAAACCTAACATTGATCTACACTAAATTTTTGAAACTAGGTACCTACACTGATTTGATTTATTACCTGCTCTTATCTTGAAACAAGTAATTAATTAAAAGTTTAGTCAGGCTATTCTGAGCTTCGTCTGAGAGGTGGCCATTATTGACCTTAGCATCAGTCATAATGAAACGACCAGGGACTGGAACCTTTATGATTTTATCGGTTTCGGTTCTCAAAAATCTAAAATTTCGGTTTCGGTTTTGGTTCGGGTTTCCAAAAATATCAAATTTCGGTTTCGGTTTCGGTTTTGGTTAATACCGGTTTTAACCATAATTATTTTACTTTTGCTTTTTATTTTATTTTTATTAATCAAGTACTGTATACAAAATGAACATATTAAGAACTTAAATTTATTGATAGGTATTTGTAATTAAGTGTACCTATTTAAGAATTTAGGTAATAAAATATCATTACAATATAATATTAACATTAAAACTAAAAAATATACTATTTAATTCAATAATTTACTGGCTGTTAATGGAAGTTTCATTATACCACTAAATTCTAAACATTGTAAGAATTCAAAATAACATTATTAGCATACAATATGTATAAGGTACCAATATTGTAGATGACTAGCAAAACCTAGATAATAATAATATATTAAAAAAATATAATAATAATATATTTAAAAAACAACTAGATATCCACTAGGTACGTACCTATTTTGTTAGTTAATAGTAAATAATATTTAAATTTTAAACTATAAAGTAATAGACAAACATACAAAACATAAATATTATAATTATAATATACTGGTAAGATAATCAACCTTATTATAAATAAATTACTTTATTATAGTATATTATCAATTATAATTAAGGGGAGGGATAGGTACAAAATGAATAAATAATATTATAAAAAATGCTTAAAATAATATTATTAGTTATTAGTTTATTACATTATAATATCAGTCATAATATAGATATATTATCTAAAATATATTATTATATTAGTAAACTAATAATTTACTCTTGAAAATTTTTTTTTTTATAATTTTTTTCAAATAATCTATTTGTTCTAACTAATAATTGGTCTTCCAGGTGTATAGGTGTTATGTTGCATCTATAAGGTGATAATATAAATTTTAAGCATGAAAAAAGGCGCTCGACGCTAACTTGAGTTGCGGGAACAGAAAACACAATTTGTGACAGCTGATAAATTTCCGGATATTTTTTCTTCATTGTCTTCCAACTAAATAAACTCTAATATATTTGTTTTGTGGTTTAATCTCTTTTCATTTAATTAATATGTTTTTAATAAAGTTTCCATTTTTGTTGAAATTGAATTTTGGGTATTTGGTTGGCTTGAAGTTAAACTTGAAATTGAACTGCACTGGTTATCACTTTCCTTCTGTTTCAGAAAATCTTCAAGTATATCTGTATCATAATTATTAGTCAAACTTTCATCAATATTATTTTCAATTTCTATATTTGCATTGTTAGAATCAACTTGACTCGTTTCAAGTTCTTTTCTATGAAACCATATATTTATTAAATGTGTAATAGCAATATTACATTGATCTTCTGTCAGTGTTATGTTAAATCTGGGGTCTAAGAAAATAGCAGCTAGAAGAACTTGGTTGTTCATAATATTTTGTTCCCTAGATCTCAAACACTGTACTAACTTATTAGAAAATACATTGTTCAAGGATTCTGTTTCGATTCTACAAGCAATCCAAGCCCCATAAAAATCAGTAAGAGTCAATTGCTCATATTGTAATTTTTTAGTACACATTTTTGCAGGTAAAAGAGTTTTAAATAATATGTCTACTTGTTGCCACTCAAAATGACTCAACTCAACTCTTCTCAGTTTGGAGTCATTTGGTGCCATATTTTGGATAAATGCTTTTAGATGTTGTAATCTCTCTAGCATGTCAAATGTAGAGTGCCAACGTGTTAAGCAATCCAAAATTGGCAATTTTAATTTATCCTTTTTGATCAAATAAATATAAGTTTGGTTTCGCAGCTTTCTAACTAGTAAGCGAACTTTGTTTAATAATTTATCTATACTGTTGTGCTTCAAGGTATCAATAAAAACTAATTGTAAAGTGTGAGCCACACAGCGAATACCTATAACAAAAATAAACAAAGTTTTGGTTTCAACACTTGAATTATTCATATTATGTTAAGTAGGTAAGTTACTATTAAATTGTATTTATATCAGTTTCTTAGTTTACATTTGTAAAAATATAATTTAGTTAATTTACCATTAAAAATAGAACAATCGCCAAGGTTTGCTAACTCAATTCTATTTAATACATGTTCTGTTTCTTCATATTCTTTATCAATACATTCAATATCTTCATTGAGCAAAACAGCTATTTGTTCATCATCCAACAAATTTGTTATTGGAACCAGTGGCGCAACCAAAGGGGGGGTCCCCGGGTCCAGACCCCCCCCCCCCCCTTTATTTATAAAATGGAACATTTTTTAATTAATTTGGGAATATAATAATATATTGTAAGTATAATAAATTTTGTTAACCAACTAAATAATTTTGATAACAAACCTTATCAGTTATGACATATTGTACGTCAGTGATATCAATGGATCGTAGTAAGTTGTAGGAGAGGACGACGTAGCCGTGGTGAGAATTGAAAATTGAAATAGTGCTACCAATTATTTTAATTGTGGTCATACTGTCATAGATATTAACTTAAACGTGTTTACTTTCAGTGTTCGGAACGTTCACGAAAAAAATGAACTCGTTCACGTTCACGTTCAGTCCTTCAAAAAGGAGCTCGTTTACGTTCACGTTCGTGTTTTTTTCAAACGAACGCCTTCACGTTCACGTTCTTTTAAAAAACGAACGCGTTCGTTGGGTCGCGTTCATTTAATTTTTTTTTTATGAATCGTTAGCCTGCCGTGAATATAAAAATTAAAATCCCATAAACATATACGACTCAAACAATAAATAAAAATACAATTTAGAGCATATAGGGGAAAGTGGGGCAGAACGGGGGGCCATGTGGCAAAACGGGGACATTTCAATATTTATGTCTTATAATGATCATACTGATTTAAAAACTTAATATATAAATTTCTAGGGCCAACAATATCATATAATAAAAATTTCATGTTCACATATCAATTATCTTATCAGTTATAAATTTAAATCATTACACATGTCTCTTATCAATAGATTGATATAATAAACTGTTATTTTATTTCAAAATATTTTTATGGTTTACTTATTGTACATTTGTATTTTGTACCTATCTTAAATTTGTTTTTGCTGTTTCTATAGCAAATATTTTTAAGATTATCTTAATAATATTAATTATTAAAAAAAATAATTGTTTAAATGTTCTTAAGATTATTTTAATAATATTAATTATTAAAAAAAATAATTGTTGTGTTTACTAACAACGGCTGAAGTTAAGTGTAATCATTGGGGCATAATGGGGTACCTTACAACATTAGTTCTTTTTTAATTTTTAAGTTTACCAACTAGTGTAGGCATTACATCTATAATAAGTATTTAATTAAAATGTACCTATTTAATAAATGTAAAAGTTAAAATTTACAAGCAATTATTATTTTTTGTTATTGTACAATTAGTATATTAAAATATATTCCCATAAATATAATATAATATATTAGTATATTACATTATGTATATGCAAGTTATACAAGTTGTTTAAATGATAAAAGGTTTAAGTTGATTAATGTAATTGTATTTATGTAAAATGAAATAATATTTGTGAAATAAATAATATTTGAGGGACGTCCCCATTTAACCCCAGGTATGGGGCAAAACGGGAAAAATTATACTTACACCTATTTTGACCTTTAACACTATGAGACTTAAATGAATGTTTAAAACATGCTAACATATTAATAACCATTTCCTAAAGATAACACAGTTCAAGTTTCAAATCAAAAACACAATTTTTGAGTGAATTATAGCTTTTGATACCTTATGACCCCCGTTCTGCCCCACCTTCCCCAGCAATTCATAAAGTTTGACACGTTATTTGAGTTACATTTTAATAAGAATTTCATAGTGATCAAATTAAGCAAATACTAGGGCACTATACACACAACCAAGAGATTGGACAAGGTCGCCTTAGAAAAATCAGCTACCTCCATAGTTTATTTAAGAGTTGAAAAAATCTTTTCGATTGAAGACTTAAATTTAGGTCGAATTGAAAATTATAATTGTAATTCCTAATATATTCAACTCAGACAATTCAAATATTGAAACAAAAACAGTAAATAGGTACAATAGGTACATGATAAATAAATAATTCATATTTTAATTCGATTCATTTTTAAAACTTTATGGAATAAAAAAAAACAACTTGTATCCTTGTTAGGTATTATAACATAAATAAAAATTTTAAAAAACTGTAGGTAAATATCTATTTATCTAAATAAAAAAGAAAACTATTTGTAAATTTTATTGAACTTCAAAACATCTTATTTTGTTTTAATAAAATTAAGTTTTCAAACATATCATCACCCAGTCTATGACGTTTTGATGTCATTACATTCCCTCCAGTACTAAATAACCTTTCTACTGGTGCACTAGAGGGTAAACCTGTATTAAACTGAACAAATTTTAATAGTACTTTAGGAAATGCAAATAAACTTTTTAAATCAATATTTTTGTTATTTAAGAAATTTAAAAGTTCTTGATCTGAGGTTATTGTATTATTTTTATTGGAATAGCTTTTTGTTGGTAAACAAAAAAAATCTTTATTTGAATCAGAATCAGAATCACTAACTGAATTACCATCAGATACTTGATTTTCAGAACATAAAAACTCAGTTTTTAAAAATAATTCAGCATTCAATTTTTCGTCACGTTCTAGCCAATTTAGTTTAAATCTTGGAATAAGACATGCAGCAATTACTAATTCTTTTTCCATCCATATGTGATCAAATCTATAACACCAGTAACATAGTAATTATTAAATAGTAATATTAATTAAGATTAATATATTAAATAATAATTTATTTAATTTTCTAATTTAATTTTACAAACCTTTTTTTTAATGATCTTAAAACAGCTTCTAATAGAAGTGTACAATGTGTCATAGGCTTACATTGTCTATTTTTAATTTTTTTCTCCAAAGCATGTAAAGTCGGTAGCAGATATCCCATATACATGGCTTTTTCACCTTGTAAGAAATCTAAGGACTCTGCGATTGGTCCAAATATATCACAAAATTCATTTATGAATACAGCTTCTTCGTTTAATATTCTCGGTAATGTATTAAAATCCATGACTTGGTTCAATTTTTCTGAGCCACCAGGTCCATTTATAATCCCTTTTAATTGAATTAATGCATCATATGTAGAATTCCATCTTGTTTTATTAGGTACTCTCAAATACACATTAAGTACTTCATGAATGTTTTCTGCCACAATCGTCGACTGATTTTGTTTTGACCAAAGTTTTGTTAGCTTTGCAAAGAGTTTTCTGTAGAGCTTTTTGAGTTGAAGAACATCAGCCTTTCTTTCATTTTCATTAAACCATTTTTCAACATCATTAGTTGCGACCAAGTTCAAATCATCAGTTCACACATCGTCTGTGAGCGGACAAACTAACTTCATTTACATATTCAATTTCTGTATCAATTTCAGCATTTTCAAATATACCATTTAAATCAATTAGCTCTAATTCTTCATCTCTATTCTGATCTTCATCGAATAAGTTTTCCTCATAATTTTTATCAATTCCAAAAACCCTAAATGCTTTTACAAAATTGCTACCATTATCAGTTGTAGTACTGGTTACTTTATTTTGAATTTTGTACTTTTTGTTTATATTATATATTTCTTGTGCTATTACATCAAAAGTATGTCGACCTTTTATCACTGTGCAAGCTAATGATGCTCCTTCTCTAACTAACGTTGTTATATTAATCCAATGGGCTGTTATGCCAAGGTAAGATTTTTTACCTTGGGTCCAACAGTCTGCAGTTTCTGATATATATTCAATATTTGACAGTGTTTTAGTAATATTATCTACCATTGCATTAGCTGCAGAGTTTAATCGAGTTTTTAATGTTTTTGAACACATAACAGTTAATGTTTTTGGAAGTCGCAATCTAATTAAATTCAAAAATACTGGCTTGTCAACAATATTAATTGGCTGTGTATCTTGAACTACAAATTTAATTATTGCTGAGTCCAGTTGTTTTTGTGTAATTATTTCATTTCCAGTACCTATTCTGTTTAATGTAGTCTGTATGGGATTGCTCGATTTATCATTTATCAGTAGATTTTTTGTAACTGTATCCTCATCATTTTGTACACAATTCGGTTTTTTTTCTACATCTGTATAAGCAAAGAACTCTGCATACTTATATGTATGAACTTTCTGAAAAAAAAAAAGAAAAGAAATAAGTAGGTATTTTATATGTAGGTACCTAAAATATTTATTTTTTACCTGAAAGAGTAAATAATTAAATTACACAAATAAAGTAGGTACCTAGGTAGTTAACTTTCTACAGTTTTGGAAATTAGTGTACATACTAATTGTTATCTACCTATGATAGTCCTCGAAAATCAGAAATTTAAATAAGGTATTTAAAAACTAAAAAATAAATTAACAGAATATTAACTTTTTTTTTTTATAACACTTCCTACTAATTTTTTCAGAAAAAAGGGAAAATATGTTATCTATATATTAATATTTAATATAGGTACTTTATAATATTAAAATACATTAGTGATTAGCATTTAGCATAGTACAATTAATATACTAATATACCCACGTCCCACTTTACTTTGAATAACACCATATTATGATAGTGGATGGAAATCAAAAAATATATTATTAAAACTGGAAGTAAATCAGTTAGTTATGACTTATGATAAATAAAACATACCTATTAAACATTAATAATAATTAATATAATACATACCTTCATATGTCGTTTTAAATTCGTGGATGATTTTTTGGAAGTGCTTTTAGTTTTTCTGGATGGCAAACATAATAAGCATAATACTTTAATATTTTCATCACTTTCTTCAACATATTTGAAATATTTATCAAACCCATACCATGGGATACACGTATTGTTTTTTGAACTAGTTTCATTTGCGTCAATATTTAAACGTTTTTTGTTTGAATTCATTATAAATATTAAATAGGTACTCACTAACTAGACAGTAGACGGTCACGGACTCACGGTATAGAAAACGACGCACGACAATTAAAAACTAATTAATTAAAGATACTGAAACAGTGAAAACTGAACAATTTCAAATGTATGATAACTGATAAGTCACTGACCACAGTTACTGTGTAGTAGGTACGGTACACTACTACACTGTACACATTTCACAACAATCACATCTATAAATAAATTCCGTGCGTGTTCTGCGCGACTGAGCGTCACCGTCGTTTTGTGATTTCCAGTAATTAAATTTAAATTCGACGATGCAGATGATAAACGATAAAGCCCATGTTTATACACGATACCCCGTTCATAATAGATATATATTTTAGTCCATGATGCACACTTTACATATTCATTTTTATTACGATAAACGGATTAGGTTTATTCATAGATATTAAACATAATATTATGGATACGGCATAACACAAAAATCTGTAAGCTAACATAATTCATACTATTATTAACCACTAGATGCCGTATCCATATGTTTAATATCTATGGGTTTATTACGAATTCGTGGAAATCATAATATTATGTATGTCTACCCGGGGACACTGGAATTGCCCGTATTTAATTTATATATTTTGCAATCAAACGAATATTATAGGAATTATAATGGGAAAAATGAAAATATTATTATTATAATATAATTAATTAATATATTTTAAACATATAATATTTATTAAATGGTAAATAAATTGAACGTCTTAAAAATTCATCAAATTCATTAAAAATATAAACGTCGTTCACGTTCACGTTCTATTTGCAAAAAACGAGTGACGTTCACGTATCGTTCACTATATATGAACGTGAACGCGTGAACGTGCGTTCATGAACGACGTTCTTTCCAAACACTGGTATATAGTAATACCTACTCGACGGCGGCGATATCGGCACTCGGCCCCGGGACTCGTACCGGAGAAAGTATGGTGGCGCGCGGCCTATAAATTTAGCGGGGAACGCGAATAGGGTGCGAACGATAAAGGCGGACGCCTCGAAAAGGGCTAAAACTTGAATTCTTGAAGACAAAGGCAAAAAACGCGGGCGACGGCGGCGGACGTAAAGCGCGTCTTCTCGGCGGCGGAGGGCCCGCTGGGAAAATAGTACGGCCGCGCGCGGTACGTAAATTTAGCGGGGAACGCGAATAAGGTCCGAACGGGGCCGCCCGGGGACCCCCGGGGGGGTAAAACTCGAAAATTTGCAAAAATTTTGAAAAAAATCGCGAAAAGTGATAAGAAGGAGTGATAACGCCGTGAGACCCGTTTTCCCTCCACAATTCACCAAGTCAGTACGAAAAATCGACACACGGGTCTTCGTTTTATACTACAAGACTAGCTCTCCGAGCGTCGCTGGGGGAGACCCCCAAACCCCCCGTGGTTGGTGAGGAGTGTTGTCGATGTCGGATGCCACAGTGGTCTTGTGCGGTCTGGTCGTCAACCGATGTCGGTTATGAGTGTTATGATAAGAACGGTGGGTATTGATAAGAAAAGTGGATAAGTGATAAGGATTATGGATTGCTGATAAGGATGTTGGATTAATGATAAGAATGGTGGATTTGTGATAAGGATAGTGGATTAGTTAACCGGAGAGCTGTAAGTTTTTTACTACCTTCAAAAACGCCAAATCAAGTAACCTCGATTTATTTGGGGTCTAGCGGGTCAGTCACCTACCTCGACGTTGGACTTATATGTCTCGGCAACAGGTATGCAACGTTCAAAACGTGAAACGTGAAAAAAATTGTAAAACATTTCGGGGGTCCATGAAAATCATATAGCCGCCGTCTTTTTATGGGTGTCTAGCAGGTCAGTCACCTCGAATGACGTTCGCCGTAGTAATAAGGGTAAGCTATTCGACTTTGATGCGCCTTCGTCCCACAAACCGTTCTTAAACATCCGACTGCCGTCCGACGGACAACACGTGAGTATATTTTGTATTATTAATTTAATTTGTTTTTTTTTAAAACGTTCACCGCAGATCGCAGGTATTTATCAATCAGTATAATGTAACACATGCTTTCCGTCAGAAAATTAAAATATTTAATGTTTAAACTTAGATTATTTGTAAGCACCTGTCCACGCTTTCCGGCAAAGTTGTTAAATACCTATACTGTGTCTACGTTGCACAGGTCGGGGAGAAAAAACAAATATATTGCGCTGACATACTGTAAATGTTGCATCTTTTTTCTTTTTAGAATGAATAATATAAAGATAAACTTTAATGCGGCGGTGCAAACCATATACCTGAGCACCGCCCCTGCACCGCCGGCTGAGACCGCCGTCGTCGCACGCCACCCGCCGGCCGAGACCGCCGTCGCCGCACGCCATCGCCATCCACCGCCGCGAAAGGCACCCCCCAAACGCCGTAAGTACATAGGTGATAGGAACATTTAAAAGTTTACTATTAATTAACGCCTACATCGTGTTTCAGGATGTTATAGATGTAATAACTACGGGCACAATGCCCGGCAATGCCTCGGTGAGTGTATATCGCATTTTCATAATAAAATAAAAATAAAATTAATAATGTTTGTTATATTTATAGCCCCCCAAACACCTAGGAGAGCACCAGCCACACAACGTGGTGGGGGGTTGAGTTCCGTTAGGATAAGGCCGCCGCGGAGTCTGAGTGCAAGGTCGACACGCACTCAGACTCCCGGTCCCCAACCTATCGGAACATCAACCCCGATGGCATCAACCGTAAGTAATATTTTTAATCCTAATAGTGCTAAATAAATACAAAATTGTAAGATATGAATGCACACATGAGGTATTAGAGAGACCACAGTTAGTTGTGAATTTGAGAATACCTTTTAATGCCATGTTTAATTTGTTTATATAAATTGTAGACGTTGTATGAATCGATGGCTGGTGGCACTTGTGAATCGGCGTTGCGACAGTTGGAACAACTGATCATATCAACACCGTAAGTTGTCAATTGGATAATTTTTTTGTAATGCCATTATCCTAACAATATTTTTTCCTCTAATATTTTTCAGATCTGATGAATAAAAACTTTTTTTTTTCACATGTCTTGTTTTTATTTCTTACCTTAATATAATAATCATGGTTAACACATTAGTTAATAGTAGTAATATTAGAGTATAATAATATGAGTAGCCTATGTGTTAGATGTACAATTTCTAGGGGTCTGATGTGATATGTTTACTTATGTAATTATGTATTTGAATAGTTTGTGCCATTGGTAGATGTGTATCACAAAAATAGGCAGTGTAATACAAAGAACACCAAAATAATTCATACTGATATAAATCACAAAGTTCTTGACATAGGCGTTTAAAGGTATTATATTATACAAACATTGTAATGACAATTGGTGGTCAAATACCAATAAAATATTGAATATAATTAACTATACATTACAAAGTAAAAACATATGTAAAAAGTTACTTAATATATTAATATATGTACAACAAATCAATAACAGATATTTAGATTGTTATTAAAAGTTATTCATACAGACATGAATAGCAATGTTATAGAGAGCTAAATATAAAGCTAGAGTACTATAATAACAATTAGTGGTTGAATACCAAATTATCTTATATGGTACAAAGTAAAAAACAAATGTAAAAAGTTTCATAATAGCATAGTATAACAAATATAAATACAATCACAGTATAGGATTGTGAATGCAATTTCAACTATAATAATATTATATGACCAGATATTTAGATTAATATAAAAAATTATTGCAAATTGTGTTTAAAATTTAATATTATATAAGTAAAAGTAAAAATTATATAAGTAAAAGTAAAAACAAATTTAAAAAGTTACTCATACAGACATCAATATCAAATCCATTGTATGATATTAATATTAACAAAACATATAAAAAGGTCAAATAATTTAAACTAACGTTAGAAAGTTACATAATATTATTTAAATGTTTTTTTACATTTCATTACATTGACCATGTATTTTGAAGTAGGTATAAATAAATAATTATTAATATAGCGTAAATTAATTATTGACAAATGTATGTGTGACTGTACAATATTATAAAATCCTAACAAACCGTTTGACATTAGTTACGAATACACCTTTGAGTATTCGCATCCAGAGAGATTACTTGGAGGTTGTCAAACTTTCTTTCCACATCACCTAGACTTGAACATCTGGTGTGACGCTAGACTTGATCATTGAGCGTCACCTAGACTTGATCATCGAGCGTCACCTAGACTTGATCATCGAGCCTCACCTAGACTTGATCATCGAGCGTCACCTAGACTTGATCATCGAGCGTCACCTAGACTTGATAATCTAGCGTCACCTAGACTTGATAATCTATCATCACTTAGACTTGAACATCAAGTGTCACCTAGACTTGGATCATTGAGCGTCACCTAGACTTGATCATCGAGTGTCACCTAGACTTGAACATCGAGTGTCACCTAGACTTTATCATTGAGCGTCACCTAGACTTGATCATTGAGCGTCACCCAACCTTGATTATCGAGCGTCCGCTAGACTTACACTTACCATTGTCAACACATATTGCATTACAGAACTTCCCTGTACACAATGTTCTTGGTGACAAATCGCCCGCTATCATCGGCGTACATGCCAACTCTCACGGACTGTGCGTTTCTCACCCTCGAAAACGCTACGTACAGCTGCCCGTGCGTGAACACAGGCGACGTCAGTAGCAAACCTACCCTGTCGAACGTCTGACCCTGCGACTTGTTGATAGTCATGGCGAACGACAATCTCACCGGGAATTGAAGGCGCCGCAGTAAGATGGGCAGGTCGTCCTCACCGCTGGACGTGAGCGGTATCTTGGGCACGACGATGTCGTCGTCCTGTGCTTCACCTGTGCTTTCACCGCCCTTAATCACAAATGGTAATAATTCAACAAAATCATTCAATGATTCGTATTTCTGTACCCATCTTGTTGCACATTGCCTTTTCAGTGTCCTAGCGTTAGAACAAGGTATGGAGTCACTATTTTCAATTTCGTTGATTAATTCATTTTTTCTTTTTGGTGTGTTGAAAAATACATAAAGCCGTTCAACGATTCCCAAACAATTTCTAACAGATTTTATATCACTGGATGTACATACTGCTAAATTGAAAGAATGTGCAGAGCAATGAATGTATAGTGCCTTTGGATAGCTATCTCTAATTACAGCTTGGACACCATTGAATTTCCCTGCCATACAAGTGTTCACAATCAATACCGCAAGCATTTAAACCTGAAATAAAAATTAAAACATATCATAACTTTAAATAGTCAACAATGATTTATAATAATTTATACTACCAATAATTACCATCTAATATAGATGAAGCTAAACTTGAACCAATCAAACTGTTTATTTCAAAAAATTGAAGAAAATCTTCATGTAATATATCATCATTATCCACATAACGCACGCTTATTGATAATTGTTCCTTCGTAGCTACATCAGTCGTTTCGTCAGCTAAGATTGAGAAGCATTTTGAAGAATTTACTTTATCAACAATCTGTTTGAGAATAATTTTATTGCACGCCTCAATAATTTGGTTTTGAATTATAGGACTTGTATATTTGTTCCTTTTACCACAACCTTCCAACATATTTTTTAAATGTTCATCGCCTATTGCTCGATATTTTAAAATGGCACGAAATTTACCTTCTATTGAATTTATATCTGTTGATTATTGAAATAAATATATTTAATTCAAATTATATATACAAATTGAGTTATTATAATTTCAATTACCATCTATCACTATTTTACCAAAATCCAGATGTCCCCGTAAAGGAATTTCTTCTCTACCACACAACAAAATACACTGAATAATAGGAACAAGTCTTTTTCTATTTTCTTTGACTTTAGCCAATCTATAATGATGACATTATTGACAATTTAATATTATATATAGGCACTTTTGTTAAAATAGTTAAATCACCTATCAGTGTCAATGCGTTCTACTATTGATGGCTGTTTATGATCAAATAAAATACTTAGAAATTGTTGAGACTTTAAAACACTCATTTCGTGATAAGCAGACTTTGTGTGATCTTGAAATGCCTATAATGGTTTTATGTTATACAAAATATTATCATAAAAGCGATTATTACTTTAAGAGCTTTTTTAAAATTGCGAAATACAGTTTGTACAAGCTGTCCTAAAGATTGGTTTCCAACTCCTCCATATTTTGCAAAAACTACACAATATCGGCAGTAAGCTCCATCTTCTTTTTTCGAATATACTAGCCACGGAAATCTTTCTAACCAAGTATATTGAAATCGCAAATTCTTTTTTGTATACGTATCCAGTATAGGAAAAATAAAATCTTTTTTAGGAATCCATACATTTTTTAAAACCTAAAAATAAATAAAATAATATTGTGTTATGCCTAGAACCTACTTTATAGTTTATTACAATTCTTTGTAAGTACTTAGTAGTTAATTAAGTCAAATACTAGAAGCGTGAGAATGCTGTACTTGTAGTTTGTACCATTATTACGCTTAAAAAAATAAGAAAAAAACTACATTATTTCTTACCTTAATTTTCTCTTTATCAGTTAAAGAACGATTTACAAACAAACAAATATTATTAGGCGGAGTTGTAACTTTGTCATTTTTGTTCACATTTTCATTCTATATATATTTAAAGAATTATACCAATACCGAAAAAAGGTGGTGTTCTACCTTTAATTCCTATTTTTGCTGGTTTATCAGCATTAGGCGCGCTTACCGGTGGAGTAGGTAATATAGTAAAAGTCGTGAAAGAATTAAATTCTGGAAAAAGCACACCTATTCATTTAGGCAAAGGATTATATCTTACTCCTCACAAGGGTAGTTCTTATAAAATCGTAAAAGGTAAAGGTTTATACCTAGCACCACACAAGGGCGGCTCGGTTAAAAAATCAAGGTCAAAAAACTAATTTCTACGTTACCCGATAGAGCGTTGTACGATTATGAGATTATAAAATACGCTGACATGTTGAAAATTCCTCATTTCATCGGTGTATTTGCTAGAGACAAGTTACCTCGACGAGCAAAACATCAAGAGTCGGCTGTAGTTAATTTAGACATCGAAAACGGTACAGGTACTCATTGGGTAGCGTACCTATAAGAAAATCGGAAAAAAAATTAAATATTATGATAGTTATGGAAATTTAACGCCACCGCTAGAATTACAGAAATATTTCAACGGTTGCAATATCGAATATAACTACGAGAGACATCAGAAATATAACACAACAAACTGTGGTCGTCTGTGCTTAAAATTTTTATCATGTACACTATAACGTTAATCGGTAACTCTAGCGAATTGTCATGTGACTTTTTTCACCGATAGAAGTCAGTAAAAATGCAAAAATCTGTCTGTTAGGTTTTCAAACGAATAATTCTATTCCTAACGTAAACGAAAAGTGTAATAAAATATGCTTCACATACAGTAATGATAACAATATGAATAGCGACAGCTATGTAATACCTACCGGCTCTTATGAGTTGAATGAAATTGAAGCAGCTATAAAACGTGTATTGCATAATACAGATACCGATAACCTATTCGAGTTGAGAGCAGATAATAATACACTAAAATGTACAATGTTTTGTAGTGAAACTGTAGATTTTCGTATGACGGATAGTATAGGACAGTTGTTGGGGTTCAAAAATCGTAAATATGCTGCTAATGTCAAACACGAATCAGATACGTTGGTCAATATTACCAAAACAAACTGTATATATATCGATTCAAATCTAGTTATGGGTTCATTCGTCAACGGTAAGCAGTGCCATACAATCCACGAGTTCTATCCGAATGTTCCTCCAGGCTATAAAATAATAGAGGTACCAACACATTTGGTTTTTTACTCCATTAATTCTACATCTATAACACACGCAAGTATAATTTTAAAAAATCAGGACGACGAGTTGATCGATCTACGGGGCGAACCGCTATCAATACGATTATTAATTCAAGACTCGTGATGGGGCTTCAATTTTACAATATAAATAGGGCTGTATATGAAAAACCCGTTAGTCGTGTTAAAAACACTAACAAGGTAACAACTCCGAAGAAGAAAAAATATTCGAGACGAAAACAGACTAAACATAGTCTAACACCTGATAATTTGGCTTTTCTACGCTCGATTAACGTCATTTAATATGGACGACACATATTTAGACGTGACGGCTGGTTACATCGACGATTGTAAAATAACACAAATTGATTATCATTCTTTTTTACCGTATTCAACATCGGCTCTTTCTAATAATGATGAGGTGCGTATTGCTTTACATAACACAGAGTCTTATACTTTACCGTGCGAGAGTTATATTTACATCGAGGGAACAATAACCAAACCTGCAGAAATAACTGACGAGATTAGATTTATAAACAACGGACTGGCATTTCTTTTCTCCGAAATGAAATATGAAATAAACGGAAATCAAATTCAGAAACTCGTCAATCCGGGTATATCGACCACATTAAAAGGATATTGTTCGTACAATAAAACAAATATTTCCTCACACCAAAACGCTGCCTGGGATAGTGATTTTAAAAATGTTAATAAAGATTTTATTGATAGTGGTAATTTTAACGGATGTATTAATCTTAAACATTTGTTTGGTTTTTGTGAAGATTATAAACGCATTTTAATAAACTGTAGCCAGCAACTCATATTAAATAGAGCTTCGATTGATATGAATGCCATCAAAAAGTATAAAAATAATGAAGCTGTCGTAGACGCTCCTAAACTAAAAGACGCTAAAATAAATATAACAAAAATATTGTGGCGGATGCCTATAGTGAGAGTTAGCGATAGAGAAAAAATTCGACTGTTGAAAGTAGTCAACAGTCAAAAACCCCTGACATGTACGTTCAGATCGTGGGAACTGTGTGAGTACCCATTTTTACCTCAAAACACTTCACATTCGTGGAAAGTAAAGACATCCAACAAGTTGGAAAAACCTCGATATGTTATAATCGGATTTCAAACTGATAGGAAAAATAGCACAAGTAAAGCAATGTCATACTTCGATCATTGTAAAATTAAAAACTTGAAAGTCTATTTAAACTCCGAAGTATTTCTATATGAAGATTTTCAAAGTGACTTTAACAAGAATAAGATGGCGAAATTATACCGCGCGTATGCAGAGTTCCAAAAATCTTACTACGGTCACGACGATGTAACACCTCTATTGAACCGATCAGAATTCAAAAATCACTCTCCAATCATAGTTGTTGACATGAGCCGACAGAACGACAACGTGAAAATGTCAACTGTTGACCTCAGAATTGAACTAGAAGCTGATGAGGCGTTTCCAGCTTCCACTTCCGCATATTGTTTAATATTACATGACCAAATTATTACTTATAATCCATTTAACGGAGAAGTAAGAACCTTGTAAATATTTATTGTAAATACTTTTTGTAAACCTTAATATTTTATTGTAAATCTTAATATTTATTGTAAACCTTAATATTATTAAATAAAAAAACTTTTTTCTTATATATCACGTCTTTTTTTTTTTTTTATTTTACATAAATTATTTATTTTACATAAATTATTAGAAAAGTCTACGTTTTACTTTACGCAACGGTGTTTGGGGTTCACCACTAGTTGATCGAGATGTCCGTGGTGTCTTGAATTGAGACGATGCATTGGTTTAGATTGAAAAAATCAGGCCCATCATTTTCGTCGAACGACAGTTGTTGGCTACAGTTATCATCGGGTGACGTTGGACCATCAAAATGATCTATCAGCTGGAAAAATAAATATAAAAATCATTAAATTGTTTTTACTAAAAATTATTTAATAAATTACCTTAGATAAATCATAATCCTCATCCGTCAGATTAAATCCATTACTTCTAATGGAGTCTTCGTACGATTTGTAGTTACCAGCGTTGACAGGTGAATAGCTTGGTATCATTAATGACGGGCTTCTAAAATTCTTGTCATATGGCTAAAATAATATAAAAAGTATTAAATATTTTATATAATGTGATAATACATTTCTGAATTACCTCTGGGGTGTTTGGTGTCACCAGACGATTCATACAAAGTTCGGTTAATTGTGTAGGTGCAAACATTTTGATTTGGTTGAGGAATTGGTTTTCACTGGTTTGCTTAACTTCTTGGTTGTTAATGAAAATTTGCATTTCTCGTACATTATTAGGCGGTGAATCCACTTGAAGAATTTTCCCGATCAAATTCTCGGAATATTCGTTCATTTGTTTTATAATTTTGGGTTTGATGAAAATATCTTTTAACCGTATACTCGCAGCAATACTCCATTCAAAGTTGTATAGATGAAGGGGTAGACAGAGAAGCATTGATAAATCTGGATGAAGATATGATCAAAACATTGATCCCAAAAGTCGGTTACCTATCAACATTTTTAAACAAATTTAACTTGTTTAAAAATAGTATTACTGTTCCAGTAAGTAAATAAGTTATGCTTTTTACTCCATTTTTCTTTAAACATCCAAATTGTATGTACACATTTTTCTGTATAAACCTATCTATATCAACCCTATCTTGTATTAAAGGTGTTAGAACTATCCAGTCAAAATGAAATAAACATTGCTGATATGAATGTTATTGAATTTGAACCTCTTGAGGGTATAAGAAATGATTCCACAATTAACCAAGATCCTGTTCTCCCAACATCACAATCTCCCAAAGTAATAAATTATTGTAATTCTTTAATGTTACTGTAGGTAATATATATACTTAAATAATTAGATTTTTAATATATATATATATATATATCATATAGGTGTATATACATCCTAGAACTACTGGAAGTAATAATGGTAATATAAAAAATATACTACAAAAGTCCCAAGAGGGAAATATGATAATAAGACTTTATGAACAAAATAATATATGCAATATGAGTATGAGAAGTAAAATGGTGAAGTTAATAATTTATTGATCATGAACTAAAAAAAAGTTTAAATGAGACATTATCTTCAGTCCAAATTCAACAGTTAGCAAAGGAGATTGTTGAATGTTTTGAAACAGAATCGGAATTCATTTATTATACACCATTTCAAAAAATAAATAAAAATATTAAATTAGCACGAGGTAAATTATGGGACCGTTACTGCAATGTACGAAAAGACATTCGGAAGTTACAAAACAGCTCTAAAGTAAAACCAAATACATTATACGAAACCATCGAAGCAAATGAAGGTTCTAATTTTTCCTTTGCATTATTTTATTAAAACACATTGTTTCTTTTTATTTAAATATTAACATTTTAGAATTGTTTTAAAAATAGTTTTGGATGATATGATAATTTGGCTAAGAAGTAATGATGAGCCGATGACTGTTGTACTAGACAAATGGGCCAAAACAAGTGATTATAGGTACAAGAAATTATTAGAGAGTGACCTAGAGCTAGAATATTTTATTAGTTATCCAGCCATGAGAGGTGTTAATGCGTGTCAGTTGGTTAGTATAAATTACAATAGGTAAATTAAACAAATTCTGAAGTTTTTAAAGTTTTGTACCTACTACTTACATAATGTGGATAGATTTTTATTTAAAATAGCCAATAGGTAAATTAAAACAATATGATTTGAATAATAGACTAAATTAAAGACTTTCTATGACAGGTACTTTTAATTGTCATCATTTTTCATTAGGTACAATCTTTAATTTAATTTACACTCTTTTATAATAAACTAATAAAAATTATAATTAAAAATTATTTTTGTTATCCTCTTAAAAACAATACCTAGTATATACGTAAAAATGTAAAAGCATACCTAAGTAGGTATATGTACAAACATATACTTATGTATTATTATATTTACCTTTTATAATATGATGAAAGATCAGTTAGAGGGGAAAAGTAAAATGATAATTTTTTAATATATAGTATACCTGAAACCTATATTGTATAATATGTAGCAGTTGCAGACTGCAGTTATAACTGTTTAAAGTATTAATATACCTACTGGCTACTATTTTAATAATTTAATTTAATTATAATGTTCGTAATATTATTTTAGATTGATTTGGATTTTGATCTACTTTTTCCAAATAAAGAAGTTGCATTTTATAACAGTTTCCAACATTTTTTATAAGTATTTAGAAAAGTGTCAAACTAAAATTGTAAAGGAAGTACAATATTTTAGCTATTTAGAAGTGCTTAGCAAACCAGAAAATCCAGGTAATTATATCTACAAAGATATAATATTTTTTTATGCAGGGTACCTAAATCTAACATTTTTTTTTTGGTTTGATGGCTAAGCCTACAAATCGAGAACTGAGGATACATCTATCCTAACCTAACCTAACTTAACCTTCAGATATACTATGTACCTATATAGATTTCTTTATTTGATAATTAATATTTTTATGTTTCTAATTGTAGACATTAATATAGCTGCATTATATATTCTTCCAAGAATATTTCAATCGAAAACAATTTGCTCATCTACGTCAAATGGTTCAAAGAAAAGAAAAGTTGAAAAGTGGAGACCTTCAACTGAAGAAATTGCTGATGGATTTGTTTGTTTTGCTAAAGTAATTGTTTTCTAATTTACATATACCTAAATATATACCCTCAATATCTATGTAGCTACAATATACTATACATAACTAAATACCTACTTAACAAAAATAATTTTACTATTATGTTTACAGTCTGCAACACAAATGAATGACATATATTGCCAAAAAGAAAACAAGGCTAAAAGATCAAACACTACAGTACAACCATATATTACATTTTTATGTCTAGACATCGAAAATCCTCTTAAGGTAACTGCATCTTATGTGATAATTAATAAGTACCAATTTAAAGTAGAAACACCTATGAAAGCAGTTGATCTGGCGTTTAAAAGTTTTTTTTCGTTAAACCTCAATTATCCGAAAGAATCTGAACATTTATGGGAATTTATCCAAAAATATTTTTATAATATTACCACCGATCACGACAAACGATTCACATCCACAAATATAATCTTAAATGATCTAAAACAATTTTGATAGTCATATTATTTTTTTTTGTCTATATAAAATACTATTTATTACATATTATCATATTTTTCAAAGTAACTTACTATACTCTTTTGATAATCTTATATACTGTTATATTATCTATAACATTTAAATTATAAATTATTAATATCTAGTGCTATACTATTGAACTTTAATTTTTCTATAACAAAATATGTTCATTTTTTAATTGTTATAATAAAATTACCTATTCTGTATTAGGTATCTACCTACCTACATTTAAACTGTTGCTTATATAAATTACATTGTACTGTTTATATCTAATTATATGTTATATGTTTGTATCATTCTTACATTAAAAATGCCTAAATGTTTTAAATGTTTATCAAATCTTGCAAATTTTAATTTATTATTTTTACATTTCAAAGTTTATCATGCAAACAATATAACATTTTATAAGTGCCTTGAAGATAACTGTTTAAGGTCTTTTAGTAGCCTAAATTCATTTAAAAAACATGTAAAATGTCATATTAACAGTTCTCCAATTTCACATGATTTGAATAACATTTCTAATAATGATCATTTTGACTTACCTGATGCATCTAGTATTAATATTATAAATAATAATGTATTGGATGAGTCCATCACCATTGTAACTGACAATGGTGACAACTATGAATCATTTGTTAATAATAAAGCAGTAGAATTATTGTCAAAATGGTATAACGAGTCAGGGTTACCAAGAAATAAAGTTCAAAGTATTATGAATGATATAACAACATTTTTAAATGATATAGTTCCTCCTTTGAAAACTGAAGTAGAATCAAATTTTGCTGGTGATTCCATAATACGCCTAAATGTTAAGTTTAATATTTTGTGTGATCCTTTCAAAAATTTAAATACTGAACATAAAAGATTTAAAGCATTTCACAGCTTGGGTACATTGATAAAACCACTTGGATCTATTGTAGGTTATAGACCAAATGATTCTCTCCAAAGAGGAGATGTGATTATTAAATCAATTCCTGTCAAAATCTATAGCGTACAACTAGAGAAATTATTTAGACAATTTTTTGAAGTACCAAATGTATATAATACCTTTTTGAAATATTCAGAAACTATAATAGAAGCCAATGATAATTTGATCCATAATTTTATACAAAGTCAAATGTGGAGAGATAAAATTTTACTCTCTGATAAAATATTAATTCCTTTTTTTCTGTATTTTGATGATTTTGAAACAAATAACTCCCTTGGAAGTCATGCTGGAATACAGAAGTTAGGAGCAATTTATGTAAGTTTGCCTGGTTGCCCTCCTGAATTTGCTTCTAAGTTAGAAAACATTTTTATGGTTTTATTGTTTAACACTACTGACAAGAAACTGGTAGGGAATCGGGAACTCTTCAAACACATAATTTTAGAAATTAATGATTTGGAGTCCAGGGGTATTCAGATATGTGTTGACAATCAAAATATTCAAATATATTTATCATTAGCTCTAATATTAGGTGATAATTTAGGCTTACACAGCATTTTAGGGTTTTCGGAAAGTTTTAATGCAAACTATCCTTGTAGATTTTGCAAATGTTCCAAAGCTGAATGTAATTCTTTAACACTCCAAGATACTTCTAAACTTAGAACAGTGGAAAATTATTCAATTGATGTTAACATTAAAAACTTATCCACAACTGGTGTTGTCGAATCTTGTATTTGGAATGATGTTACCTCTTTTCATGTTGTTCATAATTATTCTGTCGACCTCATGCATGACTTACTAGAGGGTGTTTGTAATTATGATTTAACAGGTATTTTAAGGCTCTTTATAATTGATTTTAAATATTTTAGTTTAGAGACACTAAATCAAAGGATACAGTATTTTGGATATGGTCCTACCGACATTAGAAATAGACCTCAAGCAATTTCAGAAAATAATTTAAAAAATAACAAGCCTTTAATGTTAAAGACTACTGTTAGTGAAATGTGGTGCTTAACTAGATATCTAGGTCTGTTAATAGGAGATATGGTTCCTAGAAATTCAGAAATCTGGCAATTATATATTGTATTAAATAAAATATAAGATATAGCAACATCACACAGTGTTGGACCTGAGTGTCCATTTATATTAAAAAACTTAATTGATGAACATCATCAATTATATACAAAATTGTTCACAACCAATTTAAAGCCTAAGCACCATCATCTATTGCACTATCCCTCTATAATGGAAAGAGTAGGTCCATTGATAAATATTTGGTCAATGCGTTTTGAGGCTAAACACAAGGAGTCAAAAGTGGCTGCACAAGCTATAACCAGCAGAAAAAATATCTGCTACACTTTATTTTTGAAAAACCAACTCAAAGTAGCTCATCGAGTAGCCAACAGTATTAATTTTAATCTATCTGCCCTATTTAAGATTGGTAAAACAATTTTTATTTCTGAGGAGGAACTAAAAAATATTTCTAGTGTCTTGAATGATGTTAGTGGTTATACATTTATTTCATGGGTTAATGTAAATGGTACTCATTATTCCGCTAACAATATGTGTGTTGTTATATCTATAAATAAAGTAACTAGTTTACCAGTGTATGGATTAATAAAGCATATTTATATTTTACCAGATATGATTCCTGTAGCTATTTGCTCTTTATTTTGTACAAATGGTTTTGACGACCATTATCAGTCATATGTTGTAAATAATACCAAAGAAATTGTAAAAATTAAAATAACCGAGTTACCATATAAAAAACCAACTAGTTATCATATTCACCCGAATGGTTTATTATATTATATTACATAGTGTTTTGTATTTTTTGTATTTTTGTATTTTTTTTAAATAATAAATAAATAAAACAACAATTTTTATATTATATTGTTATAATCCTACATATTTTTCCTATTACATGTATCTAAGGTATTGGTCACACTACACCCGATATCGGCCGAAAAACGTTCGGCCGAATATATTAATTCAATTGAATCTATTTATAATGGTCACACTAGTTCAGAATAATTCGGCCGTATACGACCGTTAACGGGCAAAAACAATATTATTTGTTTTTATCGGCCGTTTGAATCCGAAAATGGATATTTCCTGCGCATCGTCTACCAATCCGAAATAATACCAATATAGTTGAACAATTATTATTATTAGTATTATTATTCATTTACATCAAACACTAGTAAGAAGACGGTACGTCGTACGTCGATAGTTTTGTGTTTCATTGCCTGTGTTTTATTTAAAATACGTATCTTTGAATTTTGAAATAATGGTTGATTGCGAACGACTAATTAGTTTAGTTTTTGAAAGAGAACCTATATGGGATTCTACAAGCAAAAAACACCATAATAGAGATATAACCAGGAAATTGTGGCAGGAAATTGAAAAAGAAATGCAGGTCAAAGGTAAGTAAATATAAAAATGTAAATACATAAATTTAATTTGAAAATTAATAAAATATTGTAATTGAGATTATTGTTTATTATTATTATTATTAATATTGTGATGGTGGTAAATCTGAATTAAATTTGATAAATAGATAATAAATAAAATACAAATTTAGGTTATGAATAATTATATAATATTATTATAGGTACAATTTAACAATTGTTACTTTTATTTTATAGCTCCAACAGTTGTGAAATAATCTTTAAAAGTATCACGTATTATGTATGCTTCCGTTCTTGATCTGTTATTGCGTCTAGATACTGAATGTGTTTCTGAGTTTATAGTTGGGTCACGACGAACCTGCTCCAGTAGTGTTTCATCTATACCTTCTTTATCGATGATAATATTATGCAACAAACATATAGTCTTAATAACTATATCAACATGTTCCGGGTTCATTTGAAGTTCGGTTTTTAAACATCTCCATTTCGATACCAAAATTCCAAAAGTGCATTCAATCATACGCCGAGCTTTGCTCAAACGGTAATTAAATGTTTCTTTTGCCGAATCCAAATTTTTATCGAATGGATAGGGTCTTAATAGATACTCTTTCAGTGGATATCCTTGATCACCCAATAGAACAAATGGCATTGGAGTAGTTGTGTTCGGTAATGGTCTGTAATTAGGTACATTAAAGGATTTAGCTTCCAAATTTTTAAAAATATTTGATTCGGTAAATATTCCACTATCGCTCTGTCGTCCGTATGCTCCTATATCAACCGATATAAATTTATATTTGGCATCACAGACTCCTTGTAAGTGGACAGAAAAGTAACCTTTGTAATTATAAAACATCGAACCAGAGTTATTTGGGCATTTTATACGAATATGTTTTGAGTCAATACATCCAATACAGTTCGGGAATTTCCATAGTTTCTCAAAATCATAGGCAATTTGTTCAAATAATTCAGTGCTTGGGAACGGCATATGAATGCTAGAAAAAACCTCCCAAATAGCATTACAAGTCTCGTAGATAATTTTACCAATTGTATTATGGGCCATACGGAATGAAAATGACAACGCTCGATAAGATGTGCCTGTAGATAGATACCTAAAAAATACAAATAAATAAACATACATTTCCTTGAAAAAAAATAAGCAATTATTGGCAAAACAAATTAAAGAACTTCTAAAAGTTTCAAGTACCCAGGAATAATATGTTTATGGCAATACTAAATTTGAACTTGAAAAAATAAAAAATAATGATATACATTATGCATGTACATGCATATATAATATTATGTATTTTTAATGTTTAAACTGCTATTGTACTTAAAAATTTGTGTGAGAAACCTTGTATTACATTTTTAATAAATTTTTTTTGTAGTTTTAGATTCTGAGCGGAGCAATGAATTTATTGATTTAACAATGATGATGTGTGTTATTTATTTAATTTTTTTAAAAAAATTTTTGTGTGTGTATACGATAAGTATAGTCGAAATAATGTTTCGGTTTCAACTTCAGTATCTTGTTCGATGGGACCTTTTAAAAATTGCAATTTTGAGTATTTTATGTCTATGCAGATTATTCCACGAATCTACTCAAAAAAGTACATTTAAATGATTAAATCTTTATTAAATATTACGTAATTATTTATTTTCATGTGTGCATGCATTTATACATGTAATATACTTACATTATACTAATTGCAGATCACAATGGTTAGACTGAAAAGTTTTTATGATATAAACCAAATTATTTATTTTTTTTTTGATTGGTGGTGTGGAGGTAAATGTTTCAAATAAAAGAAATTTTTACTGGTTGTTTAATTGGCATTATCTATACATGATAAAATTCGATCAAAATATTATCATTTGTTTTGAACTGTTTAGGGACATTTTCAGTTTCCAATTTTATTAGTTTTTTTTTATAAATATCAATAAAATTTTATGTGTTGGGCCAAAAAGCCTTCAAGACTCCTGATATATTGCTACAATAGTATAGTTGAAAATATTAAAAATACATAGACATTATTTTTTTTATAAGAATTTGAAGTTCAAAATATTGACAATATTTATCAAATTTAAAATTTAATAATTATTTTGTAATTAAAAATTTATAAGATGTTCAAATTTTGTAGTTAAGGATTGAACATTTAAAACAAAGTTCTCCGTAGGTATAAGTAGTTATTTCCATAATCAAAAAATCTAAAAATATACACGAACACAGTTTTTTTTTTAGTTATTTGAAGTTTAATTTTGAACGAAATTATGTATTAAATAACCAAGAATAATGATTTTACTTATTTTCTAAAATTTTATAATATTAATTCAACTTACCGCACGGATGCCGTAAATAAAAACAACTAAGAAGTAATAAAAATACAAATATAATATAATATAATTATAATATGTATAAACATTTAGTAGGCTAATTTTTTTTTTTTTTACATAGGTGACATTTTAAAGACTAAATGGGCAAGTTTGAGAGATACATTTAGGAAAGAATTTAAAAAATTAAAACGTCCCACAGGATCAGGATTAGAAGAAGAAGCTGTTGAATCTCAGTGGAAATATTTTGAGTCGTTATATTTTTTAAAGGATAATATAACTCCTAGAAAAATGGTGGGAAACATAGTAGAACAATCAAAAACTCATATTGATGAACAAGAGAGCTTTCCAAATTCACCATGTAATTCGTCCATTGATGTCGTGAATGATTTTGATGAAACAAGTTTTTCTGAAAAACATACTGAAAATCCATCGTCTAGTATTTTATCTTTTGAAGAAGGACCATCATCAAAAAAAAAAGAAGGGAAGAAATGATGTGATGCAAGATTTACTAGCAATCGAAAAACAAAAACTTCTACAGTTCAATACGATACAGGCAAATTCACAAAAAAAAAAAAATGATGAAGATGAAGATTTTTATTTCCTTATGAGTTTGTTGCCTCGTTTAAGAGAAATACCAAAACACAGAAAGTTAGCTGTAAGGCTTAAACTTCAAAATGTTGTAATGGCAGAACAAACTGAAAATACCACTGGATCAAGTAATACTTTTACTCCTTCAACATTCTTTGTCAATTCATCGATTCCCTCATACTATATGAATCAGCCCGAATATTCTTCATCAAATTGCCAGTCTAATATTAAGAACACTATTCCTTGTGGTCAAACAAACTTAAATCCTACAGCTGTAGATAATACATGTTTATCTTCTTGGCAAAACATTAATAACGAATAAAAAAAAATGTATATTTTATAAGCAAGTTAATTTTTACTATAATATTAAAAAGGTATGTATTATTTTTTTTTAAACTGAAAGTACGAAACGTTGTTTTTTTATTAAGTTGTTCAATAAAAGTTGTTTTCATTATTTTATTCTTATCAATTTGTTCAATAAAACTTTTTTACTATTTTATACTGATCTATTTGTTCAATAACTTTATTCATGTTATATTAAATTTGTGTAAAAAAAAAAAACGTAATTATAGCCTCGGAAAATTATAATTATCTCATTTCATATTAGTTATTTTATATATTAATTGAAAAATATTAAGTAATGATTACCTATTAACAATAATACTAATACTAATATAAATAATAATATTTACCTTAAAGTTACTACAAGTCTTTCTTCTGGAATTATGCATTTTCTGAAACTGCAATACTTTTCTATGTATGGACGAATTTTTTCCAAAATATAAAAAAAGGTTTCAGGTGATACCCTCTTATATTCAAAAAATTTGATTGGCTGTTTTAAAAGTTGTGGGAAAAGCGTGTGAAATTCACCATATTTTTCCCTTTCTTCAAATATTCTGTTGACCCACCATTGCCTTTGTACTTTTTCACTGAACAGTAAATACTTTAGAACAGGACTGGTTTCCAAAAAATAAAGTTGGTTGATTACTTCCATTTCATACAACTACTGAACAACGAATGAGGCATATTACAATATATTCAAACGGATGTGTATATTCGACCGATGACGGGTGTAGTGAGACCAGAAAATTCGGCCGATAAATGAACCCGAAAAATCGGACGAATTTGACGGTCTCGAATCGGCCAATATCGGGCGTAGTGTGACCAATGCCTAAATCAACCATAATATTAATGTATAAGTATTTACATTATATATTTACTTTTTATTTTATGTGCATTAACATGTTTAATTGTCTATGCATATAAGTAGGATAAAAAAGAGAGTTCTGGAACCGCATCCTGCTAGCACATCCCTATACCTGATGGCACATCCCGCGAAGCCCGTTGCACATCCCACATACATCTATACACCTCTGCTCAACCCATATCACATACGTACACGACATTCCCACCGCTACCCCGCTCTTCATATACCCCCAACCATCAATCACGCACTTGTACAATATTCCCCCCGCCACTCTTCCTTATCGATTAGCCGCGGAAAATAATTTAAAAATTTTTTTTGCCAAACCGGGATTTGATCTCGAACCGGTCGCTTCCCAAACGACAACCACACCGCTGCGCAACTTGGTCGCTTATGATTACAAGGTATATTCTATCTCATTTAACTGGTGTTTACGACAATCGTTCACATACGTACGAGATGTATAATTTCCCCCACCACCACCACAACCACTATACCTTACAAAGGGCCGCCGCGAACGCGCGCGAGCCCGCCACCGCGTTATCATATCTATGTTATCAGTTATCACATCTATAAATACCTACATACGCACTTACGTACAAACACACATACATACATATATTATAATATAGTCTACATATAATATTCCACTGATATTTCTAACAATAAACATTCTATAATTTCCCCCCACCACCACCACCAACGCTACACCTTACAAAGGGTCACCGCGAACGCGCGCGAGCCCGCCACCGCGTTATCATATCTATGTTATCAGTTATCACATTGACGTTAGCATAATCTTTAAATGTTTTCGCACGCATGGCATTCGAGAATTATTACAAAAATGTTTTCCGTTTGTAAACGTAAACAACTTTAACGAACATGTAGCTTCCTGCATAGCATACAGAAATATAATACACACACACACACACATAAACGCACATTCCTTTGTAAACATCATCAGCGTTAACAGACTTGTAGCTGCATGCATTACCACGATAACTCTGTAGGGACTATTCGATGTCCCCCCACCAATTAATATTTAATATAATCGTCTAAGAACACAGTTACACTTCATAAAATCAGTCGCTCTTCATCATTCCAAGTGTCTACATCGCTCCGAGTGTCTACTCCGCCCGTGTGCTCGTCTCGTATTCAACGTTTAAATCATAATTATTTTTCAGTGTTTAAAATTAAAATGGCTGGTCCAATCGAAAATATGGCTGATATTTACAAGAAAACTTTTAAATATACTCCACCACCACCCAACCTCATCGATTGCAGTAATCTAACCATCGACTTCACAGCTCGTAAATTTTTAAACATTGGGATAGATCCTACCGATGAATTCAAAACCGTGATTCATATTATAACATCTTCGCGGTATGTAAATATTCCTATCGATTTTCTACAAAGTATATTCAGACTTATGGGGAACATTCTATCATTCATACTCGATCGTCCAGAAAAATACAAACGAAATTTATTTTTGGATAACGACGTAATTTCAATGTCTAGTATGACATATCACTCGGAGAACACACTTGTTTTAGAATCAAAAATTCAAGACGGATGTCGAGTTCTGTTAAATCGCACGGATCTTTTGACCTTACAAGATTTAGAATACACCATTTTTGAGATTATCAATAGAAAATCTATTATAATTAAACCGATTGTAATACACCAAATTGATCTAATCGCTTCATTCTTAAAATCAAACGTAGCGTTAGAAAATTCTAAGACCGATATGA